>NC_136506.1:47114501-47417001 GCF_053919585.1 Euprymna scolopes | reverse complement strand
GCATAGTTATATTAATGCTAAAGCGCTACCTATATCTACTACTAATCATAATGATCTATTTACTATTAAACTATATGATTTGAAGGAAAGCTGTCCTCATGCAAACAAAACTAATAGAAAAAATAATAAAAAACAGTGTGCCTATTACTAAATGAATAGTTACTTAAAAATGAAACGATTTAAAGACACGGATTCTAACCCCTTGAAAGACAAACGAATATTAACACCTGATATTTTAAAAGTGAAATTGTAACGGCTTTACACTGAATATAAAAACATTGCATGAATAATCAAATGCCTAATTGATGTTTTCTTATAAACCACGCAAAAACTAGATATGGGTGTAGTCAGCATTATTTCTAATCGTAGTACATTTGTATAAAAAGAAGTCATAATATTTCTGGGTGTTTTAACTGATGATTTCTGGATTATATTATTCACATTATCTGAACTATTATTCCTATGTTGAACTGAGAAACGTTGTCCAGATAATCCAAATAATCCAAACAACCCAAATACTTCCTACAAATAAAAATAACCCAAACCATAAAAAATCCGTGCTACTATTTATTGTTGTTACTTTACTGTGTCAATTATATGTAGCACAGTTTTTCCACTGATTTCATATTTGTCTTTGCGCAATTTATTAAGTGGTAAAAGATAGAGGTTACTATATGTAGTTACTGTATAAACCACACTTACAGACATGATATAGAATGGTAATAAATTTGTAAGTACGTGCCGTTTTCATAAGTAAAAGATCAAACATACAAATAATTATCTGATCCCGTTAGCGTATCAACCAAGACGAAAAAGCTGTAACACTACTGACAGCAACGTCGGTCGCTATCATAGGAACTAGCTCTAATTAACTGAGAGAACAACACCAAGGATGAGAGAAACCACTAGCCAAACCTCTACGTGAAGGGCGCGAACTATTCTTGGTGAAACACAATTTAAGTAGATTTGAACGATGAGCGATACAATTGGAGATAGATGGAGATGTGGGAATACTCTCAATCAAAGGCACATAAGCTTTGAAAACAGCTGTTTTCTTTTCACATTTTCTATATAATCGTTACACTCATATATAGAAAACTATCGTTACTCAAATCAGAGAAAAATGCAAGATGCAGTGAGTACTGGTTTCACAGACAACTCTTCATAATTTGAAAGGATTATCGAAAGATGCTAAGAATGTTTTAAACTAAATGCAGAAAACGCAAGGATAATTAAAAAGTAAATATGTAGAAACACAAGAAAGAAAACGTGAAAACGCAAATATAACGGTTCAATCTCTTTGTATTAAGATAGAAATAGATAGAGTCATATATAAAAAATGGTAAGCCCCTGATTAATAAGAGCAGAATAGAATTAAATTGCGTTTTATAATAATGCCACCATTAAAATAATTAGCAGAGGCAGCACGAATAAAAATAAGCAAATTATGTTATCTACATAATTCAAGTAACTCAGACTGATACACTCATTAAAAATTAGATTGTATCCATCAGAGGTATTCCGTAATTTTATGTTTTTTTTTTGTCGGAATTCTTTTTGAATCATAAAACCGACTCGGCACACAAGTTCACAATTAATCACGAAAACAATAGCCTGTTTTACATTGCCTATAGGAAGAAAATAATGGACATTTAAAAAGAACTGTCGTAGCTTGTGTAATGTAATTGCTAATTTTATTGATGGGATTTGAATCAAAACCAGATTCTTATTGAAGTACCTAATTAAAATTAAAGGCCATTATTATGACTCAAATATTCTAATTATAAGTTACATCATGGCTAATCACTTTGCTGAAAACTGTTTAGGAACGATAGAGTTCATTTTACATTAAATTTAACTTACATTTTCTGAGTGTATACAAAATTATTTTTATATTGACAAATTTAGATGTTCTCTGGGCATTTAATTTTTTACTTATGTTTCCTTATTATTATTATTATTATTATTATTATTATTATTATTATTATTATTTGTACAAAGGTTTTATACAAGAGTTATTTATTGCCTTCTCATATTTCTCTAAAGTTTTAAGTGGAATTAACACATTCTTCGCGATATCGATTTACGTTTTGTATTTACTGGAAGGTCTAATGTATTTGTATATGTTGTTCCTTACAACGACCTTAGATATTATATTAGTTACGTTGACGAGATTTCTTTGTTCAAGAATGAGACTAAAACCGATGATTTTGCAGAATTATCAACATATTTCACAACATTAATGTGTACTTCAGATAAGGGATCAACTTTTTCTCCTATTTCTTAATATGTGAATTTTTAAAATCCTTACGTTTACTCACTTAAGTATATTGTAAACAGAATTTTCCTAGGCTATCCTCTAGTTAGGATTAATTTTCTACGAGAAACAAAAAATTGATTTAATTAAGAAGTTTTTCATATTGGTTTAATGCTACTTTTGTCTTTGTCGCACTGACTTTATATATTAAGTCGAAATAGCTTGTAATTAACAAGAAATAATTGTTTTCAGCGTTAGTACGAATTTTTACATCCCGACCTGTTCTGTTCACTTCTAAGATGTTGCCTCTTCTACCGTGGCTACCGAGAGTAAAAAAGGCCGATGCACATGGCAGCGTGACGTCATTATCAGATTCACTTGTAGGGATATAATCTAGGCTACCAGCAGCACTTTCGTCTAGTTTTAGTTTGCTGTCTAACATAGTGTATACTTGCGTTGTTATAAATTGCCGGGGAAATTATCCCAAAGGCCCCAAAGTACATATATTTTCTTATCCTAAACTTTCTCAATTTGGATACGTGCCATTAGAAGGGAAAATTTATTCCAACCAAGTATAAGAAAGTAAGTGATGTTATATGTTAATAATTAAACGTGTATTGAATTAGAACTGTATTCAAGTACTTTCATAACGTTTAATAACATTGTTAATATAAATTAAAGTACTTTCATAACGTTTGATAACATTGCTAATATAAATTAAAGAAGCAATACTATTTATTGCTAATACAGCAAATATTATGTTCATATCTTTAACTGTTTATTTTCTCATGAGGCTAAACAGTCTATCAGGAAGGTTGAAAATTTCATTTACTTTATTTTAGGTTTTAAAAATAAAAACAAATACTTTTTACATGAGAATAATTGCCAATTTTTTTAAATAATAAATAAAACCTTTCATTGAGTATGCCCAAATATTTTAAAGTTCTATATATTTTTCTAAAGTCGGTTTGAAAATTTTTCACCACGTGGCTATTAATGAAATTAGCCGTGACTTAGCGTTATATATTAAAATTGATTGTTTCTTTTTAGAATTATAAACAAATAATATTTACATGAGAATAATTGCCATAATGTTATTTTTAATAATAAATAAAACCTTTCATTGAGTATGCCCAAATATTTGCAATTTCTATATTTTTTCTAAAGTCGTTTTGAAAATTATTCACCACGCGACTATTAATGAAATTATCTGTGACTGAGCGTTATATATTACAATTGATTGTTGCCTTTAAGAATTATGAATAAATAACTTTTTATATGAGAATATTTGTCAACAATTTTAAAAATTTATTACTTGCCTCCATACGAGGGCACAGTTAGACATAAGGTCTGTTTTTAACGTAGGAAAATTTATCTCCCCAAAAAGGGGAACTCGGGATACGAAAAGAATATAAAATAAAAATTGTTCTCGATCATGAAGGATTTCTCCTCCACTGATCCAGGACAGAACAAATGAAGTGTAGCATCAGAACGGATACTACACTGTTATTATTATTATTATTATTATTATTATTATTATTATTATTATTATTATTATTATTATTATTATTATTATTTTAAATGTTTTTATTATATTTTATTAGATTTTAGCAATAGTTTACATTATGATATGCATGTTTTCTTTAATTATGTTTTTAAGTATGGGAACATCATTTTCGGCTTGAGGATGTAATAAAGGAGAATTCAAGATTCGATGATAAAACATTATGAAATAAACACGTAAGATGCGAACATTAGTCCGAATAATCTCTAAAGTTCCAAAAAATAACATTCAATCCATGTGATTTTTCTCGAAATTAAATTAAAAAAATAATTCTGCACTAATAACTTTTATTGTTTGTTTGTATTTAAATTATTTGTTTTATTTCAATTTTTGTTTTTATTCTTAAAATTATTTATCGTTTGTTTTCACTTTTAAAATTATTCATCGTTGGTGTGTAATATGTTGTTTAATTCTTTGCTTCCTAACTTCATAATTCAGTTTTATCAGTATTAAATTGTATATTGCTTTAAAATTACTTAATTTTATATAGAAAATATTTATATTTTATATTGAATAATGTTCAGTTTCAGTATTAATCGAATTATGTTCCTTTTTCTTTTAAAAATGCTTTATTGCTCTTTTCAAATGCCTCTCATATAGTACTGACAGTCTGACAAATCTTACCTACATTGCCTGCATACGTTTTTCAGTTAACAGGCCTTCTTCTTCCTCCCGGTGGCCGTGCTTCTACCCCCTCGACTTTAATATTTTCTAACATTTTCTTTGGGGCGTAGCTTTATTAATATGCAAGTCCATGCATGTAAAAAAAAAACTGTTTATTTATTTAAATGGAGTTACTATTTTGAATTCGTTGGAAGGAGGTCTCAAATACTAGGCAAAACATTGAGTATTTAGATAATGATATACTTCCGCGTATGTACCGTAAATAAAAAGACGATTGGTCTTGCTATAAAATGTAAAATTCACCATTTTTTTTATTGTGTTATTGAAATCGTCCGATACCGGCTAAAGAGAAAAATTATATTTCTTTCTTTCGCCTATTCCAAAACATGTATTTTTATAGTATATAAGTATATGGAGATACAGAATATATATATATATATATATATATATATATATATATATATATATATATATATATATACACCCGTGTCAAAATTTTATGCAAATCGATACTTTTGTTCTGACTACGATAGTTTCAATAAACATTTGGGAAATTTGCACGTCATGCGGCAGCACCAACGCATGCGCAAATACAAAATTGTAAGCTGATCTGCCCAATAGCGAGCAAACGGCAGCCATTTTGGTGACTTGCAGTTTTTTTTTCAAAGTGCAAACATTAAGATGGTGCGTAAAGGTGCTTTAAGTCAAGTTGAGAAGTATAAAATTGTTCAAAGGCTTCATAATAAGATTTCCATTTTAGAAAGTTCCAAAGAATTACACCGTGAGCATCGTACAATCAAAAGATATTGTACAAACGCTCAACTTAGCAACGGATGTTCTGACAAAGGGGAAATGTGTAAGAAATCATATCTGTCACGTCGAACAGTGGGAAAGATCAAGAGAGAAGTTCGCCTAACCCACTTTAAATTAGCAAACAAGTTTTTTGAAAAAGCTGGCGTTCCTAATGTTCCCAAAAAAACTCGTTGCTGTAGTCTGAGGACGGTTGCAAAATTTGAAAAGCCAGAGGTCCATCCTCAATTGAAGTATACCCACAAGAAAAAGAGGATGGATTAGCCAAGAGCTCACATGAAGGTGTTTTTTCAAACTGTTTTGTTCACCAATGAGTGTCGAGCGAGCCTAGATTGGCCCGATGGTGCCATAATGAGGGTTCCTGTCCCCAAAGGATCAGTCGTCAAGAAAGACGTGTGGGTGTGATGTTATGGGTTGCAATCATTGGAAATCAGCTGGTAGGACAATTCAGAGTCGCAGAATTACCACCAATGTCCACATTGACTTCATTAACTCTGGCAAAAGAAGAAGAATTTGGCATTACGGAAAAAGATGGTATTCATGCATGATAATGCACCGTCTCATTCTGCAAGGGTAGCCATTGGATATTTTTAGAGAGCTTTTGCCTGGCATGGGAAAATAATGCGATAGCCAGCCTGTTCTCTACATTTAAATCCCATCGAACATTTGTGGAGCGTCTTGAAACAAAATATTTACTCCGAGGGAAGGCAGTACAACTCCAAGGATAACCTCTGGAGTGCTATTCTGACTGCTGCTAAGGACATTTCATTTATAGACCAAAGGGTGTTTTCTCTTGTCAATAAAAATGGCAATTATATAAAATATTGATTGTATTATGAAACCATATTGAAGTTGTTTGTTCTTTGTTATTGTTATTCTCAATTTACAAATTCCTAGAATAATCAATGTTTCGATGATATTTTAGCACTTCCCCATATTTTAGCATTGGTTCTTATATAAAGTTCGTAGCTGAAAAATTGCAAATCACCAAATTGCTGCCAATTGTTTATTACTGTGCAAATTAGCTTAAATTTGCACTGAAAACCATCGGAGTTAGAACCAAATTATCGATTTGCATATAATTCTAGCACGGGGTATATATATATATATATATATATATATATATATATATATATATATATATATATATATATATATTGAGTAAGATGATTGATAATTTATACTTAAAATTAAAAATTAAAAATCGGTTTCATAAAGAAAAGCAAAGAAAATCAATAAATTGTACGTTTCGGAAATGATGTTTATATTGAGATAGACAATAAGTCTTGGACCATAATTTTATCATATATATTTTTGAAACAAGTCTCCTCATAAGCAAAAAGAAAATATTAGGTGGGTTTTCTTAAAGCCACTAAAAGTAAACCTAGCTTTTTTAAGTAAGGCAGATGTATCTTTGAATTGTTCGCCTTCTAAAAAGTCGTAAGTATCATCGCCAATGCATTCATTGGGATGGTAATCGTAGTTTATGAATGCTTGTAAATGTTGATATCAATATGTTGTTGAAAATTTATATATATATATATATATATATATATATGTATATATATATATATATATATATATATATATGGCATTAAAGGGCGAGGGATAAAATTTACGTAAAACTTTATTCTATCATTAGATCCGCAAGGAAGAAGATGAGGAATAAGTAGGAAAAACTCTTTAGGCAATAGAATTTGTAGGTAAATGCTTAACATAAGGAGAGGAGAAAGACGTCATTATATAAATATAAGGATATTCAAACATAAACCGACTTAACTGTAAACTCAATCTTCAGTTGAATATAAATGTAATTTACACAGCTTAAATAAAAATATTTACAAATACTATTTCTCTACTCAATATAATATTTTAAGCTTCTTTATTGTGTATTGTTCTTAAAAATATATGGCAGGTTTTACAAACATTTTTGGAAATGTTTTTTCATACGTGCACTTCAGAATTATTTCTAGCATATAAAATTCCCTTGAAGGTTCTTATCGAGAAACCGTGCTTGTTTTTTTTTTCTTCCTTCGGAGCATTTTAACTTCTGTAATTTGTTATTTTATCAAGAGTGTTACTTCAAGGACACCAACTGAACCCTCTATGATGTTTGGATATTTTTTTTTACTGCTTTTCTCTAAAACATGCTCTTCGTTACTCTTGAGAAAAAACAGTATGGTTATGTATAAATAAGGTATACGGAAAAACATATAAGAGTTAAAAAGAAAAATATGAGGAGTAACAATGAGAATGTGTTAGAGAAAGCATTAAATAGAAAACATCCAAACTTCATGGTGTACAATTGGTATCATTGAGTTGGCATTCTTGAGAAAATAACATATTGCCGTAGTTAAAATGCACCGAAAATAAAACCAAGCACGATTTCGTGATAAAGAAATCTTCAAGGGAATTGTATATGCTAGAATAGTTGTGAAGTGCACGTATGAAGAATCATGTCTAAAAACGTTGGTTATACGTGCATCATATTTTCAGGAAGAATACACAATAAAGAAGCTAAAACTATTATATTGAGTAGACGGATAATATTTAAGTAAACTATTTTCCTTAAGCTGCGTAAATTACAGTTATATTCAACGGAATGTTGAGTTTACAGGTAAGCCGTTTTATGTTTGAATATCCTTCTATTTATATAATGTCGCCTTTTTCCTCAACAGTGTAGAGCATCTACTATCTTGATATGTAAGCTTTTAAGAGATAATAATCATTTTCAGATTTATCTACCATTGATATATAGATAAATAGATAGATGGAAGGAGAGACGTACAGAACCAGATACATAGAGAAAAATGGCATAAATTGGACGAGAGTAAAATATAAATATGTGATGATGTTTATAGGAGTGTTAATATATTGTGTATAATATATTCCTTAATACAAAGTAAAATTGTAATTCTTGTAGATTTTTTTCTAAAATGTGTGCATACATGTTTCACTTACAAGATAGTGATTGTTCTAGACATCGAGTATAGCTATTGGGAATATCTATGCACATACGTAGCCAATATAGTTGCATGCATGAAAATTATAGACAAGTAAATATAAACACGTATCTTAATATTAAAGCTATCATGAATCGTTTCGGTTTCAAATTTTAATTAAATCTAATCATATACACTCTCTTCAGCAGATTCAAAATTGTGAACTCATCACATGTTAAAAGCTCTATGACGGATCCGATTATATTTGAACACACCGTGGACGATTTTAAAATCGGCAACGCCATTTTTTAGTTAAGTAGACACATCATCTCTTTCTCTCAAATAAATGAATCAGATTTTAATACTGAAATCTTATATGTATTATAGAGAAGAGATTGCTTTAGCTAATTTAATATAATATGTAAATCCTCATCCTCGAGTCGCCTTCCGGTCCTGAAACGTGGTGCAGCTCATAGAAGAAAAAGGCGAACCTTTTATAACATTTCATAGAATGAGACTGAAGCCAAATATATTTATTCTTCGACGCATCTTTGTACAACATTCGAATCCGATTTGGCAATGTATTCACTTTTTTATTCTTTCCAGAAGGAAATGTAAAGTATTTATATTCATAAATCTCTTTTTGTCTCAAAATATCAAATGATAAGCGAATTATTTAAAATTGTCGCCAATGAAATCAGATTACATCTGTGGCATTTATGCTATAGTTAATTCTTCGTCAATCGTTATCTCTTTTAATGTCATTTATATTTTGCAATTTTAAAGATTCCTTCACAAATTGGCATATAACTTTTCTGACTTATAGAAATACGAATATTGATTAACATGAAATAATTATTTTCATTTGAAAGTACTGCTTCTATATTTCTGTCTATCTTTATTATTTTATTTTCTCTGAATTTATCTATCTACTATTTGCTATCTTTCTCTTCTTTTATCTATTTCTCTCTTTGTCTTTATATATATGTGTGTGCGTGTGTGTGTGTATACGATGTTGTTTGAATAAGTGTCCACATTTTTTACAGGCATTTAACATTGACATACACTCTTGAAAATGCAGTATATTATTGTGGTAATTTCATAGGACGACTGACTAATTTTTTTAATTTATGTTTCAAATGGACAGTTTCAGCAGGAATTGGAATACACGCTACTAAAACCTGATTGCCACAGCTGATAGATTTCGGAAATACAACCTATTTAAGAAAAGTATAGAGTCTATTTAAGAAAAGTATAGAGTCTATTTAAGAAAAGTATAGAGTCTGTGTGTGATCATGAGAGGTTTGGGTGGACTTAAAAAATTAAAAAAAATAGAACACCAGAGTTGATTGACCAAATAAAGAATTTCATAGATAAGGATGATCGTGTGTCTATAGAGACAATAAGTGCACAGTTCGATGTCAATGTGGAAACTGTACACACAATTATATCGCGAGGAACATTTGACTAATACATCAGTATACAACTCCATCCTTGCCACCGAATACTTACGAAGATGGGCATGAAGACAGTTCCGCACTCTCCCTTATGTGTATACCTTGCACCCTGTGACTTAATGTTATTACTTAAGCTCAAGGTAAACATCAGAAGCTGTCGTTATAAGACAATTGATCAGATGAAAGTGTGTGTGAAGAAGGGCATTGGCACACCCACACAAGAGAACTTGCATTACGCTGTTGGAATGGTACAGCAAATGCATTGCAGCAAGAGGTAATTGCGTCGGAGGGGTTCTATGTGTGTTTATCAAGTATGGAGGCTAATTGAAACTACATAGCATACATATATATATATATATATATATATATATATATATATATATATATATATATATATATATCCGTCCATAATAGAATGATGACACTAACTATCGAACTAACTATTGAACTCGTGGAAATCAGAAAGGCCATCCGTCTGCAAATATTTTGCACTTGCTATTCAAAGTAATTACTGTAGTATCCTCTTGAATTAAACTAGTTACAATTCGTCTCTATTCTACAAAACATATTTTGACATTTTCGAGTAAGTCCCTCAGCTATATAATTCCACGTTCGTAGTTATGGATATTTCTTCTTTAAACTTACTTCTCCAGCAAACCCAAAATCACCGGTTTTTTAATCCGATTCGCACTTACTTCCCGGCTCCTGTCTTGACAAAACGTTCACATTGCTACTTGCATTAGGTGTATTAGTTATATTTTCGCTGTGACAGTTATTGCTTCAATTATTACTATCAGATTCCTTTTCTTACTATTTTATCTATGCCAATTTTATTAGGAGTTTAAAAATCACAGGATTACATGGTTCAAGATATACCATTGGGAAATAGGGGCAACGACTTTTATGAATATTCGGAAATTTCCCATAACAATTTCACAATTATTATTATTATTATTATTATTATTATTATTATTATTATTATTATTATTATTATTATTATTGATGTTGTTGGTGGTGGTGGTGGTTGAAAAAGCATAGGATGTTTTATACTAAGAGTTCAAATATAGAGTTCTAAATAGCTCACAATGCATTGTTGTGTAAAGGACTTATATGACAATTCAGTCACTTACCTTACAATTTTACATAAACACATCGTAAAGTCTTTATTGTTGGTATTATTCTTTTTATACTGAATAATAATAATAATAATAATAATAATAATAATAATAATAATAATAATAATAATAATAATAATAATAATAATGCATTTAATTGAAACAGCAATAATAATAATAATAATAATAAAAATAATAATACATTAAATTGAAACAGCAATTCGAAAATAATTTAGCTTTTTGTATTTCGCTTTTTTCGCAAATATAATCTGATATTACGATTAAGATATATAATTATGATATTGCGTATACTCGTGACCTCAAATATTTAATCACCTCTCTAAATAGCATGTATATGCAAGTGTTATCTAATCAAACAGTATCTTATAATATTTGATAAATTTGCAAGAAAATCTTTATATGAACTAGTAATAATTTTTAGAAAAATACATCATTGATGCGAAAGGGCGTGACCAAAATCCGCGGCTAAAAACACTGTTTTTATGCAGTGATCATTCTGAAGGTATAAATATATCCACGTTTAATATATATATATATATATATATATATATATATATATATATATATATATATATATATATATATAATCCCGTTACTTATTCAACTTTCATTGAAGTCGTCAGTTAAGCTGGGCATCACTATTATTATGTTAAAACAAAGAGTTCTTTTCCAATATATTATAAATTAATCAGTTAAAGTACATAAAATAAACTTCAAATATTTCGTTATATGAGATATTAAATATATGTTAGAGTAAGGATCCCCCCCCAAAAAAAAACTATCTGAATATAATATTAAAAATGACTATTTGCAATTTCATAACAGCAAATTCAACTATAAATAAAATTAGTTTTTTTTTTATTGTAAAACGTGTTTTTAGTTATTGTGGGATTGTACTATTTATTTCTTCGCCTATTTTTCAAACAATGTAAGTAGGCGTTGAATTAATGAGCATAATACTATAAACAACAGCAAAGCCGTTGCTTCCTTTATTATATGTAGCGTTGTCGAGCATTATTAAAAAGATACACAATTATAAATTAGACAAAAATAGACGCTACTAGGATTGCGTTAAATGTTGGCGATTTTACACAATAACTGGATGGTGCCTACTGTACACACATTGCACATACATTTTCATACTAATTTGATTAGAGGTCTTCATTACAGTAACTTCAACCTGTAAAAAAAGTTGTGTATTCACAGAAATATTTAATAATATTACTCCTAGCCTTCATTTTTTATAATAAATTTAAAGGGTAAACAGATTTAAGTCGCAGACTTATACTTAACTTTTTGCACTGCCCTTTATATTACCATGAAATAAATGATATAATTGAATTAAACTGATTTATTCCTGTAAAGTAAAAATGTCACCTCCATTACATTGCCTACGTTATGTATTTGTTTGTTTTTAATTTAGTTTCATTTTAAACACTGCTCACGAATTAACTATTTATTTTTAGATAATTGTTTACGTTATCTCCACTTGCACAATTTCCTTTAATCTGACGAATTCTTTAGGTTTTAGACTATGCTGAATAAGATCACGTCTTTTAACTTCGTCGGCATAAGTAGAAAATAATGGCATGCATTATGCACTGTAATTAACTGGTCTATATGCATGTATATATATATATATATATATATGTGAGTGTGTGTGTGTGTGTGTGTTAATATACCTCTGTGTTATATGTTTGGGTATATATATATATATATATATATATATATATATATATATATATATATATATATACATATTTAACATTTAACACCCAACAGTTCAAGACGTGCGTATATTTGTGTATGAGTCCTCCTAGGTGTGTGACGTGATTATAATTATTTGTGCGAAAGTCTTACTACAAATCCTTTTTGCTAACCTCAATATCCACCCTCTCTCCTTCATGTCGTCTTCTTTCGTTCACGTTTTTTTTTCATAAGTGCATTTAAACTTGCATATTTATTCACTCCTCCCAGTTTCATTATCGAATACTAGCATTTCAGCCCGGCGTTGCCCATGTGTTTGGAAGTGTATGCTGAGCAAAAACAAAAAAAGGGTTAACTTTTTAAACTTTGACTCCTATTATGACCCCTTAAATCTTTTTGTTTTGGGCTCAAATCAAGTTATTAAGTAAGATCCATGTCCAATGAACCTGTATCTAAAATTTCAAGTGTTTAGACCCAAATTTGTCCAAGGAGTTTAGTAGAGTTATCAAATGTCAAATCGTTGAACTTTGACTAGTAACAGTCAATTTTATAGCCGAAAACCGATCACGTAGATTTTCCAAAATCTCAGTACCCTGTATATCAAATATCGAGTCTGTAGACTAAAGATTGACAGAATTATTGCGTAGGGAAATGTACACAGACAGACAGACAAACAGACAGCAACTCAGATACACGGACACGTTCACTTTTATGGATATACTAGCATTTCAGCCCAGCGTTGGCCAGTTGTTTTTATGTGTCTGTTGAGCAAAAAAAAAAAAAAAAGATAAACTTTTTAAAAAATTTGACCCTTATTATGACCCCTTAAAATTTATTGTTTTGGGCTCAAATTAAGTTATTAAGTAAGATTCATGTTCACTGAACATATATCTAAAATTTCAAGTGTTTACACCAAAAATTGTCGGAGGAGATTGGTAGAGTTATCAAAGGTCAAATCGTTGAACTTTGACCCCTTAGTAGCCAAATTTCTGGTCGAAAACCGATCACATCGATTTTCTCAAATTTCAGTACACTGTATGTCAAATTTCGAGTCTGTAGACTAAAAATTGACATATTTATTGCATAGGGAAATGTACACAGGCCTACATACAGACAGACAGAAACACACACAGACACATACACAATCACTTTTATATATATATATATATATATATATATATATATATATATATATATAGATGGATAATGTAACAATACTGACTCTCCATCTCTCGGTTCTTTTCTTATTTCTCTTTTTTATTCTTTCTCCTTTTTTTTTTTCTTCTCTTAAGCTGCCCCTTCCTGTTCCGTTTTATCTCTTTCTAACCTTTTCATTTATCTTTTAAAACCTTGGCATGCCCTTTCTCCACATCGCTTTCTATTTATGCCACAAAATACATAAAGATATAATAATTTACATTTTTAAATCAAAAAAATATATATTTAACTTTTTTCATTTGAGAACCAAATGTGTTGATTAACAGACACACTTTTATTTTCATCGCCATACCAGGAACTTTTGATATTTCAATAAACCGAATCTTCAGAAACATTTGCATGGTTAGTGTAGTGTCTATGCAATATTTGTCTATATAAGTAAAACTATTACATTTTGCTTTATTTGTTATTGAGCACCCTTAATAACGTCGTTTTAATTATTGTCTTTTATCTCCTGAATACCTTTAACTTGGTATATATATATATATATATATATATATATATATATATATATATATATATATATATATTTATATATATATATATGTATGATTATTGTGTGTTTATTTATTTTCCAAGTTGACGTTATTATAATATGCTTAATAATCTGATTTAAATTCCCGCTTGCTATGTTATTCCATCCTTATATTCGTGCAGTTTTACTGATTTTCTTGGTCCTTTCTATATGTTCTCTTCTGTCCTGCACTATAGTTTGTCTTTTGTTTTCCGAGCCATTATTATATATTTCTTTCTCTATTGTGTTTAACATTATTCATTAATTTTTATTATTTAATTTTTACATCTTTTTTTATTTTATGTTTTATTTTTTACCTTTCATTTGATGACACCCGCCTTCTTCTATCGTCCTCTTAATATAGTATATATTTGTTTTACAAATTTGATGTTTTATATTTGAATATATAACTATGCCTCTGTGTTTGCCTTTATTAACGTTATCTTGAATCTCTCCGACGGTTTCTTAGCATTATTTAAATATTGATGTACACCCATGATATTAATTCAATATTAACTTGAAAAAAATAACTTAGGCATTTACTTAAAAAAGATGTAAGTGCTTATTCTGTAGTTTAAAATACCACTCTCAGCTCAATAATCTATTCTCAACTCTTTTATTTTGCACTGTTCTTGAAAAAATACTGGACATTTAAAAACATTTTTAACATGTTGCATATAAGTCATGTAAATCGGGAACCAGCATATATAATTTTGTGCAAATTATTTTAATCGGTAATCGTACATAAAGGGGGAAATTTTGCGACGTTATCGCATATGAGATATTATGAATTATTTGGACAATTAATATTCCTCAGGAATTGGTACCGGAGTTGAAAACAGCCTACTCTCATCCTACCTTGACTACATTCTCAAAGCTCCAGGATCGTATATCTATAATGCTTTGGGTGTTTTCCTAGCTGCCACTACTTAAATCTTATAAGTTAATTTTCTCTCTCGCATATATATATATATATATATATATATATATATATATGTAGAGAAAGAGAGATAGAGATAGAGATAGAGAGAGACACAGTCAGAGACGCAGACAGAGATGTCACATTATTCTTCATCTACACTTATATTCCTCCCCTTCTTGCTACTTTTCCATATCTCTTTTCATCCCTTATTTTTTTTAAATTTAAAATCCACGTAAATGCTTTTACTCTTTTTACCTTTATCTTTGTATATTACCGGAATTTCTCATCATCCGATGAGAAGTATTTTCTTTGAAATGCCATTGTCTAAATTGGTAATTTTCCATTTTTAATCACTATCGTCTTTATTAATTAAATAATGTAATTAATGTTTTATTAAACGGCGTTTGTTATTTTTCTAATGCAATTTATAGATTGCACAACTTAACCAGGTAGATTGTTTTTATCCTGATAAGTTTTTATTAATGGAAATAATATTTTCAGGTGTACACACACAAACACATACGCACACACACATACACACACACGTATATATATATATATATATATATATATATATATATATATATATATACAGTTTTGAACATAATACGCGAAAGTTTCTCAAGAGCTCTTCCGGCTATCATCTCATAAGGAGAAGATCGATAGCGTACCAAATAATATAATGTCGAAAATAAAGAGTTCTAATGGCGAACTTATTTAATGTGCCAAAAGTGTGGGGACACTAAAATAAATTTATGAACGTTTAAAAACGATTAAAATATTGCCACAACGAGGGAGGAAAAAAAACAACAGAAGAAAAGATTCCCCAAATAGAAACAATGCCTTGGATGTTTCCTTTGGCCGGAACAAAGAAGGTTACGCACCGCAATAGAGACAGACTCCAAAATCTTTAAATGGTTTCTGGAGTCCGCTCTATGTAGCACCTCGAAACATTCTATTTTATATCTATCGGCATAGCACGGGTTGTCAACCAAATGCTGGCCAGTAGCAGAGTCCAAGGCTGCAGAAGGAGGGATACCACCAGACCCCATCCTCCCTTGTCTGATCTTCGATGGAACATGCTGGTTTATACGAGTCAAAAGATGCAAGGCACTACGAGGGAGGGAGAAAAAAACGGGAGAAAAGATTCAAAGTTCCCCAAAGAGAAACAATGAGTTGGATGTTTCCTTTTGCCGGCACAAAGGAGGTTGACGCACCGCAATAGAGACAGACTCCAAAATCTTTAAATGGTTTTTGGAGCCCGCTCTATGTAGCACCTCGAACCAATCTATTTTATATCTCTCGGCACAGCACGAGTTGTCAACCAAATGCTGGCCAATAGCATGGTCCAAGGCTGCAGAAGGAGGGAGACCACCAGACCCCATCCTCCCTTGTCTGATCTTCGATGGAACATGCTGGTTTATACGAGTCAAAAGATGCAAGGATGTTCGCCCAACACAACCAGCATCGCACTAACATTTAAATTGATATACAATATTGCTATTTTTGATGTAAGGCAAACTATCCTTGCGAAAAGACGGAAAAGCAGGTCTCTTAGTATATACCAAACGCAAGGACACAGAATAAAAACAGTCGTAAATACTTCTGCGAATCTGTTTGGAAAGTCTATTACTCTTTTCCCCAATCCATAGTAATTTTAAATAAACCGGACATTTCAAGGGTCCAACCTTTTTAGGGAATTTAAAATCCGCAATCATTTTGAAAATACAGTCATCAATAAGGTCCACAGGATAACCATTATTGATGAATATTTTCCTGATCTTATCGAGTTCGGCGTCTAATCTGTTAGGGGAACAAATCATGAGGGCTCTATGTACCAAAGCCCCCCCCCCTTGAATGTTCGATAAGAACATCCAAGAATGGAAGCGAATTGTCCTTCTCACTTTCCATAGTTAACTTAAGAGCCCCATGCAAAGAATTCAACCTATTAAAAAATATCGACGCTTCACCTTGCGATTGAAAAATAGCAAAAGTGTCGTCAACATATCTGAAATATGCAGTTGGTTTAGTTATAGAATTGAACATTACGGATTCATGGTACCCGACGAAAATACCCGCTAAAGTTGGGGCCAACGGACTCCCCATTGAAACCCCGTCGACCTGAAGTACATAATATCACAAAAACTAAACCCCACGGATTTTGTGCACATTAAAATTAGTTCAATAAGAATCTCTTCAGAAAAACGTGGAGCAGTCGGGCGACCATCATAGAGAGCGTCGGTACATATACGTATAGTCTCATCCAATGGTATGTTGGTAAAGAGACTAGAGATATCAAATGAGCACATAAAAGACGTCTCTGTATTTAAATCCAACCCACGTACACAATCAACGAACCGAAAATAATCTGGGATGCAGTGCGTAGTATATACCTTCACACAGGTTGCAGAATTTCCACAAGCCACTGAGCCAAAGAATGTTGTGCCGAACCAACTATTGATAAAATAGGTCTCAGTGGAACACCTTGCTTGTGAATTTTGGGGAGACCATACAGTCTGGGACGTTGTGAACAAGAGGGTCTGATCCTGCAAAATTTAAAATTAATGAATATTTTTTAATTTTCCCGATTAGATCAGCGAAGGATTGCACATCGTACTATTATGGAGACTCCACGGACTAAATTTTTGGAAGAAAACTCTTCCTTAACAAGACTTATATCTTGTAGATATATCACATATTTTCTTATATTAATATAACATATGTTTATTCCATTCTTTTGTATTCGCCGATTGTTTTCTGACGAGCAATATATCCTTAAATTGCTTTTCATGAATTCAATAGAAAAATCTGAAATTAAAATGTGTTCGCGTGCAACGATGTGTTTTACATTCGTCATAAATTTAACAGTTTGGAAAAAAAGCGTTAGGAATTATATTTTCAATATAACAAACATGCAATGAATAATTTATGAAAGAACTTTTCATTGTTTAGCAAATTTCGACAGTGAGAATTCCTATTAGTGTTTTCTGAAACTCTTCACGATATACAGAATTTACGAATAATACTTTCTTGAACGTATATATTATTTGCCAGTATGGAAATATTATTCCATTCAATTGCATAATATCTACTTTAAGTCGAGGAAATAAAAAACATTCTTATAAACTTTCAATAATTTTTAAGTGTTAGTTGTAACAGCCTACAGGGTCCATTATACTAGAAATTAATTGAAAACATTGAAAAATATATGTGAATATTGATTTCATGAAGAGGCATCCGTTACTCAAAAGAGTAGCATCCTCGTCAGATTGCATCCTTTTTTTCTTAAATAATTATTCTATCTGAATATTAATGGAATAATATAAAATGAATACTCTATGCACGTTGATTCACTGCTGGAAAAAATAAAGGATATATAAACCATGCAATCGATAAGAATAGGATTCCAAAAGCAAGGTCATTGAAAAAGAATGTAAACAATCTATAATAGCTGTTCTTGTCAAACAGGGTAGTCATTCTTAAACTAACTTTAAATTAAGTAATTATATATAAATTACACTGCGTAATGCGTTCATTTTCTTTCTTGTACCTTGCGTATTTAGAATATAGTTCGATAATATTTATTTGCAATGTCGCATTGTATGTGAGGCACATTAAAACTGAACGGCTTTCCTGCATGATTCACCAGCGAAAAGCCAGTAATGCATTTTTGTTGTATTTTTAAAACGTTGCGAGATTCCTGCCTTCCATTTAAGTAAACGTATACAACACACATGCGGTCCATAATCAGTATGTCTAGCTTGATGAGGCGAAATGATATACGCCATTTAGTATTTTCAAATGGTCACCCATATTGTAAGAGTTTAATAATAGTAATGCTGTTTACTTCAGGAGATGTGGCGGGAAGTGATGTACAGAAGATTATTGCGTGTCTTTACAGTAAGGCCGGCTTTTATATGATGTCTATATATACTATCCATGAACTGTTATTTAAGTAATGGATAGTTTTGCCAGTTCTGGATGATACAACTCGTATCTCTAAAACATAAAAAAATAAAACAACTGATATAAGTTTTGTCATATTATTGAAAATATTATGTTACATGCTTGCATTATAAATAGCAAATAACAATTAATGTTTTATAATTATTTTATTACATGAAAACAATGTTTTACATCATTCTCTTTCGAAATTCGGTAGTATACACCATTTCAAATGATACATATTTCGTCACGCAAATCACAGTGAATCTTTCTATTGTAGAGCCCGTCCTCATTAAATAAAAGGACAGATTATTTTTTTCTTTTTAAAAACTACTGACGGACAAATAGTTTACACTTACAATAAAACCCGTTCGGCCTTAAATTTTTTCTTTAAGAATCTTTTTGATACAATTCTCAAAACTTATAAGGTAAGTAATACTTTAGGATTGCAGCAGAAATATAAGTATGATTCATCTGAGGAATATAAATGTCAGTAACAACAAATATCCCCCGAGAGAGAAATAGTAATTTGCCGATAACATATATAATTCTGCTTCGATTGTTATTGAAGACCAGGTATTCGTAATAGAATAGGGGGTGGTGCGAATCTGAGTTAATATTAATAAAAGAAAAATAACATATGCTATATATATATATATATATGTGTGTGTGTGTGTGTATGCAATATATATATATATATATATATATGTCTTATTATTGATCTTTTTTAATATATATGAAGGTGCTTTGATACTGTTATATAATAAAGTAGTTAGCAGACACCTCCCTGCTTTGACCGGAAGAAATATGAAACTATTATTTCAAATTGAAATGTTTTTTCTAAGTATGTGTGAATCGTGGGTTGGTAATTGGCTGAAATGTTTTAAATCAAAGTACATAATATTACTCCGTAACATCCAAGATGAGAAATAGAGAAAATATTTCGGACTCCACAAGTATGCAGACCTAGGCATTCATACTATGGCGTGTGTATGCTTGTATTCTTGAGTGTATTTAAGTGTGTTAATGCATATATATATATATATATATATATATATATATATATATATATATATATATATATATTATGGGAGTTCATGCGTAATTCATTTTATTTTTTTATTAGTTGCAGAGTTTGTGATTTCTTCCTCTTACTATCGTTTACTCTTTCCCCAACATTTAATATCCACTAAAACTCTCAGTACCTTCGAGATTAATGTTTTCTTGCAATAAGTTTACAACTTCATTATTTGTTTTTTTTTTAAATACATTTTCTTCAATCTCTTAACCATAGAAACTAACGTATTTCACTACGCCTTCTCCACTGCCCTAATCACTATTCTTACGTCGATAGGTTGTCATTAAAATTAGAGTATCATCCTCCTTTACGCCACAGCGTATAACTGCCTTAAACATCACGCACTTGAACTACAAAAAACATGGATACTTTTTGGATTCACGTGTTTTTGGACTCACCAACGATGGGAACACTCTCTCACCTGAAACGACTTTTCCTTTATACCCACTCCATCTGTTTCATTGGTCTTTATTTCATTTTTACGATAGTATGATCCTTTTTATACTTAGTTTCTTTAACTACTTTACAGGCAATTTTTTATGCATTTACTAACTGTTTCTCATCGTACGAGAAGGAAAGTATTCTTTCGAAACTTCGTAGAATAAGGCACCTATTTGTGTTTCCCTTGCGATGCAAATAATAAATATGGGTTGTACTGTTGCTAAACGTTTCTCAACATACTTTATTAAACCTGTGTATTGCACACATATATATATATATATATATATATATATATATATATATATATATATGTATATATATATATATATATATATATATATATATATATATATATATAACGACAAAAATGTGACAGAGTGTTCAAACTAAAAGGGAATATCAATGGAGCATTAAAAGAATTAACATAGTAT
Organism: Euprymna scolopes; assembly: GCF_053919585.1. Classification (NCBI taxonomy): domain Eukaryota; kingdom Metazoa; phylum Mollusca; class Cephalopoda; order Sepiida; family Sepiolidae; genus Euprymna; species Euprymna scolopes. The sequence goes on along the minus strand of NC_136506.1, from coordinate 47,395,955 downwards.
GTAATTGTTGTGCTTTATCTGATCAAAATCAAGTGAATTTGCAGTGTTTTTATAGAGGTAGCTAAAGTGAACTTTTTGTTAAGTAATATCAATTTACAAAGGTGTGCACCTCTGTTATTATAATTAATGTAATGTGGTATTCAATACAGTGAAATTTAAGTTCATAATATTTCAGCGGACTAGACACACCGGTATTTGAACTGCAGCCTGTTATTACAATATTTCCTTGTTTATTTTGTACAACCCCTGACTTTTATAGTGAGTTTTTGACTAAGAAAGTTCAAAATAGCCGGAGGGAAGAAGAATATATATTAAAAGAGAGAGGATGTATGGAAGAAAGAGTGTAATTGAAGAGGAAATGAGTGCAAGAAAATATTATTGATGATGAAATATAGAATTATATATATATAATTAAATATATATGTATATATATATATATATATATATATATATATATATATATATATATATATATATATATATATATATACAAAAAAGAGAATAAGAGAAAACCCATTACACGGATAAGAGGATGATAAAGGTAGACAGTGTTACTGAGGGGAAAACGTGAAAAAGAGAACAAAAAAAGAGAAAGCTAAAAGTATTGGAAAGGAAAAGGTTATCTTGTATTCGCCGCTTTGTTACAATGACAGAACAGCATGAATAGTGTAATAAATATCAAAGCGATTGCTTGTACAACTAGACCAAATCAGTTCTAGCCATTCTCCACCAGCCATTGTTTGCTAATATAAATGTCTAAACTGAGTACAAAAAAGCGGAATTTTCCGACATTTTATAAATATTCATTCGTGACAAAACATAACTCCATCTGCTATATCTTTGTCTTCCACGCATGAGCGCACACCTTTTCACGTAAAAGAGATACGCAATGATACAAGTGTTTCGTTTACACGAAATATTCATCAAATTTGAATAATTGCTCTAGGAGTCGACATTGTCTATGGTTGCTTTAAACATTTCAGCTGATTATCTATCAAAGGCAAACGACCGTTTCATGTACAAGCCATTTGCTTGATTTTAATGCTCTTTTTTGAACAGTAACAAGTGTGTGATTAATTCGTCCTTGTTTTCGGAATAGGAATATTGTACTTTACGCCGGAAGAATCAATTCGACAATGTTCTATTGATCAATACGTCTGAATAAAACACTCTTTATTAGCCAATAAAATACCCATGAATTCATTCTTTTTAGTGTAATGAAACGATCATGAATATTCTATCTTATCATATGCACACATAAATTCAAATAAAATAGACGTGAAGTTAATATATACTTGCTTGTATACGAACAACCTTAAGAGGTAGACACTTGGAATCATAGCATTTTGACGTTACATTTTCTAGAGTACTAAAATATATATTGTTCATCGTTAGAATCGAAACAGTACTGTAGATTCTTTGATCACGCTCGACTAACACGAGAAATAAACGCGTGGTTTACGTTATTATAAGGAACAATATACACATACATACTTAGTGTGCCAGGCTGTGTGCATGTGAGTGTGTGCATGTGTCTATAACGATTATAAATGATCAAAATTGACTTAATGCCAGTCTTCCTTTAAATATGATAGCCAGTAATACATATCTACCTTACAATTTTGTATGTCAGGGAAACAATAGGGAAAGGAGTGGTTGGTTACTTTTAATGCATCTAAAACCAAGCTTCTATCTTTACATCATCAACGTTCTAATCCCCATCTGGCATCAATTAAAATGAATGACTCTCGTCTTGGGGAGGCCTCAAGTTTTGACAGGCTTTTTGGCTTGACTTTACTCCTTATCTTAAATGGAATACGTACATCAAATCTGTTGCCAAGGCCGCTGGAAAAATGATTCGATCCTTCTATCGATCCAGTAGATATATCACTGCTGATGCAATTCTCTATCTATATAAGAGCCAGATACGTCCAAGGATGGAATATTGTTGCCACATATGGGCAGCAGCTACTAGAAAATACTTGTCCTGCCTTGATAGGGTTCAAAATAGACTTCGTGGCCTGGTGGGAGATGTCCTTTTCTCTTCGCTGCAACCTCTATCTCACAGAAGAGATGTTGCGAGTTTGTCTCTGCTTTATCGTTATTTTCAAGGAAAGTGTTCAACTGAGCTTCAATCTATGGTTCCCCCTCGCCAAACTTTCACAAGAAACACTAGACTAGCTGAAAACATTATCAATAATTTTCCCCACTCTTTATCTGTGCCTAAACCTAAACTTAGATTCCATGCTCAAAGCGTCTTTCTTAGAACTGCACGCCTGTTGAATTGTCTTCCGTTTCCCTGCTTTCCAGCTGTCTATAATATGGTTGTCTTCAAGTCCAACCTGAACAAGGTCTGATGAGCCGTTCCACTTAAGTTAACAAATTTACCGAACTTCCATTACTATCGATTACTTCATTGTCCTGTTGAGTACTCTACACTCTTTAACCCTTATCCTTGAGTGGCCTATCGGCCTTGATAAGTGGTGACACGTATGAAAACAAATCAGGTTTTAGGGATATTTTATAATTTTTTTATTTTAAATACAGCTTTGGCATACATATGTCGTGGAATTCCATTTATCTGCAAAATATCTAGCTAATTTGCATATACTTTTAAATATTAATTTTACTAAAATCTCTATTAGTATTTCGGTTTCCTGATGAGACTATCATCTTTAGTTTACTATGACGTATTATTATATTCATGCAGATATTCAACATGCTTTATACTTGCCACATATTTGCGTAAAAAGGTTATAGTAAACACAATTCTCTTTCTATATATATTTATATATATGCGCATGCATATTTGTTTAAAACATTTTGGTTACCGACAGTTATGCCTACTAACATGAAAATTAATATATAGGTTATTCGACCCCATGAGAAAGTGTTTTTTGTTTTAGCTGGGGAATACTGGCGCAAAACTGTCAAAATGTGAAAAAATGGAGTTTGCCAGGTGAAAGACGAACGGCGGTATTACGAATATGCATGCGTATGTTACTGGCTATCGATTCATGTTTTTATTTTAGCCTTGAAGCAAACATGTATTCATAGCTCAGGCATTAAGATCAAAGGAAAAAAATAAATTGTAAGCTACACGTTTTGTTTACGATTCTCGGTTGTGGCGCACGAGCCACTTGTTTTTAAACTTTTTAAACCATTACTATATATTGGGTCCTATATAATCCTCATATATAATATTTAGATTGCAGAAATTCCACTCTGGACAAAGTACCGTCAGTTTGCAACTACAAATGCCAAATACAAATTTATTATGTCTAGACTATTAGCTACTATCTTATGTACCATTAGAACGACATTGTCGTCCTTATAAAAGATAATCCTACATCTCATTCTAGTTACACCACCATAACAATCGAAGCACCTTAATAGGAAGTAGTTCCTTTTACCACCTTAATATTAAGTCATGGTTCTGTCCCCAGTAAAGACCGGGTGGAAATAAACACATTTTACAGATATTGTGCTTACATCCTTTACAACTGGATCATACACTTATAAATAACACAATCGTTACGTACTCCGATCAAAATAATAACTTCTCCCCTCTAAAATTCCGTCCCCTCTCATTAGCACTGACAATTCTATTATTCCTTAATTTACATCCTAATACATAAACTAACGCTCCATAGTGTATCAAATTGTGTCTACATTCTTTAAATTCAGTTTTCTTATGTAAATTTACATACTTTACAAATTTTAGCAATAAAAACTACATTGACTTTAATCATGCGTTATATGGAAATTTTCATAAACTACAGTGTGAAAATATAAATACAACATATATATATACATATATATATATATAAGTAGATTATAGTTTGCTTGAAGCATTGTTGAAGAAAATTATAAGGTAAAATTAAAAGCCAAGAACAATGCGATATATATATTTCAGATCTATTAGTCCTTTTTCAAGAGAAGACTTGAAAAAGGACTAATAGGTCTGAAATATATTGAGATTTATAACACCATTGAATACAACAGAAAAAAATTACTGTTGTTTAGAGTTAAAATTTGTGTGAAAAAGAAAAAACAAACAACAAAAAAAAAGAAATTTATTTCTTTTGTTTTCATTTAATTTTACTCTATATAAAAAAATATCGCATTGTTCTTGGCTTTTAATTTTACCTTATAATACATATATATATATATATATATATATATATATATATGAGTCGATATTTAAACTTCATTTCGTGTATTTATGTTTATCTTGGTCATCGTTTTTTTATTTTTTAGTTTATTATTCACATAGCCAATATATTATTTACATTTCACTTTACTCTGATATGTCAACAATTTTAAACTATTTTGCTTTTTTAATAAATAATAGTATTTCTACGATATTATGGTTTTATTCATTAAACATTGTAAGTATGTACATTTCTCTTCGCTAAAACTATATTATCATTATTGTTTTGTAGCAGTAATAGCAATAGTAGTTATAACACTAGTTTTATCAGAATCCATAGTTTTGTCTGAATGGTTTTCGGTTTCTGATCTAATCTATCTTATCGCTAATTTAAATTCCTAATTAATATACTTATGATAATTATTATTATCATTTAAGCGCCTTCATATGGATTTTGCATTTTAAAATGTGTATTTTAAAGAACACAGACTTAAACGCTGTGTTACACAATATGTGTGCAGTTTATGCAAAAGCACGGAGAAACATATGGGAATAAACACTTAATGAATGCAAATACCCCGCCGCATCGACGAAACGATGCTACACATAATGATTGCTTGCTTAACATTCTTGAAATTATTAACCATGTAACAATAATGTTACAAATTCGCTTGCGTAAACTTACGAATTTTCTCTCTAGATAGTTTGTTCCTCTCCCTCTCTCTAATATATATATATATATATATATATATATATATATATATATATATATATATATATATGTATATATTATCATTTCTAAACACAGAAAATATCTAGGACAGTGTTTTTTTCCATGAAAATTAAATTGGCGCTTATAATTTGTTTGGTGAATTGCACCACTGAAAAATAAACACGTGTAGGAAGAATTATTCTACAAATAAAATAATATAAGTGTTATGTAAAGGCGTCTTTGTTTTGTTTATATTTACGTCTGATACACAAACACGATTTTAGTTATACAAAATAGTACAGGTTTCACAGATTAAAACGGAAATGTTATTATAGTAATACTATTGTATCACATGTGTAATTTAATAACCTTTTTCTAATCTATAACTATTTTTCCATATTAATACTGTTTTATGTTTGCAGTGGTAGCATCTACCTAATAAACAATATAATTATGGTAGGTACCGTAAAGACGGGTGCGACCCAATAAGAGACTCAGAGACACGAGATCGGTAGTCGACAACAAACCAGCCGACATTTTCTCCGGGGATGGTCTCTATGTACATATTGTATATACTTTCTTCCTTTCAAGAAATATGTTCTACTTTACTTTTGTGTTGTAGTTATTTATTCCACGTGATCAGTCGAGCTTCAACAATGTCGTCGAAGGATTCAGAGCTTTATGATATTTAAAAGTCGTTAAAAGACGACTTAGCATTAAGAAATGTTCTCTAAGAAAAAAAATAAATACGCCTTTACACTAAAAACGGTTACTTTAATTGAAAGAAAAAAACAGTTATCCGCAACGATACAAGTCCGACTTAAAACTAGTTCGACTAAGAAAACATGCATGGAATTAAAATACACACAAATACACCGTTTTAACTTTGAAAATGTAACGAACTTAAAATAATTTTGTTTTTCTTTGTTCAATTCTATATTGACGAATTTACCTCTGATAATAAATCGAAATTGGAAGTGATGTCATAAAAATACGTAACCAGGTAAATATGAACAATTTCTAAAAAGAAGTTCTAAAAAAACTCGTTTATTGTGTTAGAAGTGGAATAATTCATACGTGTAGAGAGAATAAAATCACTGACATACTCTGTTCACAAAATATAAAAGAATAACAAAAGTTGATTATCCCTGACTTACGGATGTCAAATATACGGCATCATCACGGTGACACACCGGTTCTCGCCAGATCACCGAAGTTAATCAGCCTTGAGCCTCGTTAGTACCAGATGGGTTAATATTTGGGAATTCTAGGCGCTGTATGTGCTTTCCGCTCATCTCGGCATTGTTTCCAGTCGTTCTGTTTCTCAACTTGCCACTCAATATTGACTCAGGAGAGGCGTAGTTGGAGATTGAGGAACTTTTCAACACAAATCTCACGCGCAGGCACCTTTATAGTGGGCATCTATAGTCTGTCAAGACTGAAGAAAACCACGGATGTCAAAATCAAGACATGAAATAAAAAAAGACGTAATTCGTTCAATTGTTTTTTTGTTCAACTTATATTTGTGGCTTACACAAATGAAAACGTATACATTGTGCATATACATTATTATATAAACATGGAATAATTCTCCAAAGTGATAAGAGAATTATTCAAAGTACAGCAAGAAAGTCACCGGCCTCAAAATGAACAGTTGACCCTATTAATAAGAGAGCAGCAGATAATAAAGCAAAAATATCAGAAAACAAAATAAAAAAACTAGAAAAACAGGAAGACCGGTTGCACTCCTGCAATTCGTTAGCGGGAAATATAAAAAAATCCAAAAAGAACAAAGGGAATTTCAAACCGAATTACATAAAGAATCAATGTCAAGATCCGAAGAAATGCAGAACATGCATTTAGAAATTCAAAGTGAAACCCTGGAATAATTAAGCAACAACCAGGCCAATGAAGGGGATTCTACATATTCTAATAACACCATATTTATTTCGCTGTAAATGTTGGATCACATACCATACGAAGAGAAAACGTTTTAATCGTATTATAAACGTTAAGAGCATAATTTCTTCACAGACTGTGAAAGGTGATCGAACTCAAGAAAAATCAGTCTATTACTAAATAATAGGTACAGCGAAACATAGCAAATTTTTAGATTTTATTCTACCGAGGAAAACAAATGTGTTGGAAATCTCGGAGACAGTTAAATTACTAAATGAGCTGTTTGTACCAAATATGTTACTTTGGCATAATCGATTGCTATGCATCAGTGTCTCTAAATCCGATGATCAGGATTAGTTAACATATGCATCTCTAGTAAATAGATATTGTGAGAACTTCAGATTGGCAGAGATTTCGGTCGAGGATTTTACGTGCTATATTTTTGCTCAAAGACTAGTATCACGTAAGACGTAGAGTTTTGTCTAAACTCGAATCTGAACAGAAACTTACCTTGCAGAAATTAGCAGAGGATTGCTAGCGCGCTGTAAGATTAAAAAAAGAGTCTCGAAAAATGTAAGTACCTGGCATTGCTTATATTACCAAAATAAAACAAATCAGTGACAATACCCATCAGCCAGAAATATGGGGTAAAAAAATCGGCGTATTATAAAAATAGACAAGAAGAATTAAATAAAATGAACGAGGCTAAACGAAATGACCCCCCATATAATTGCAGACGTTGCAACGAAAGACATTGGGAGGTAAATTGTCCATATAGGAATAGGAAATATTTCGAGTGCAACAAGAATAGACACAATATTTCCTGTTGCAAAACAAAAAAAAATCAATAGCCGAATTAGATAAACAAGTTTGAATATAAAATCAAACAGAGATTTGAGGAGATATGTTACGACTGATATATTTAGAAAGAATATCAAATTTCAGCTCCATTCAAGTTCAGAATTTACAATCTATATATATATATAAATGTAAATTTGGTTCGTTAACAGTAAATAAAACCATATTTCTACGTTACCAATTTATTTGAAATTTTCAGACAACCAATCTTTAGAGTCGAGGGATGTTTTTATGTTATTAAAAAAATTACCTCGCGAATTATTAAAATATTAAATAATATAATTATATTTTTAACCGTTAGTACGAATCTGTTCTGTTGATAAAACTGAACTTCCGGTTCGACTCATTTCACAGCCACGAATTGACGAAAGATTTCATTTTCTGTTTACGCGATAAGTAAAAAACAAAACATAATTCATTTGTTTATCTTCCGAATTTTTTAATTTAAACATTTTTTATTTATTATATAAGACAAAAAAAAGTTTGTCGCTTGCTTTTTGAGTTTTTTTTTTTTTTTTGTTTTTCGATATAAGATTGGTTGGTAAAGTACAGTTTTTTTTGTCCGCTCTATTTTTTAAATCGTATTTCCAGGTTTAATTACAGTTTTATTATATGTTTTTTATTCAATTGTAAGGTTAAAATACACCCTCCCCTCCCAATGTTAAGAATGGCTTTTTAAATATTAACGTTATTATTTCAACACGGATCACTCTCTGCATGAGTACTGTACTTTCACCTAACAATTTAATAAACAAAACATGGTACTTATGCAGAGAAAGTAACATAATAATATAATAATAGAATAATAACGTTATTTAGAAAGCCATTCTTAACATGGGGAGGACGTTTTGTTACTATTCTATACTTTCACCTAACAATTTAATAAACAAAAGATGGTACTTATGCAGAGAAGATACCGTACTGAAATAACACTATTAAGCAAGCCATTCTAAACATGGGAAAGGGAGAGTGTTCTGTAACTTTTTTTATATTTTCACCTAACAATTTTATAAACAAAAGATAGTACTTATGCAGAGAAGGTACCGTGCTGAAATAATACCGTTATTTAGAAAGCTATTCTTAACATGGGGAGGGAGTTTTGCATCTATTCTAAAATATGAATGCTTTTTCTTTATTAAAGAAATTGGGTACTCGTGCACTTATTGATCCGTGCTGAAATAATAACGTTATTATTTAAAAAGCCATTCTTAACACGGGGAGAAGAGGGTGTTTTGTAACTATTCTGGACGTTCACCTAACAATTTAATAAACAAAAATTAAACTTAAGCAGACAAGGAACAGTACAGAAGCATTAACATTATTTAGAATACAATTGAATAAAAAAAAATTTAATTAAACTTGGAAATACGATTTAAAAAAATAGTACGAATCGGTAAGTGCATTAGCACCATAAATTTGTCTAATTCTTAGTTTCTTATGTTATTGGAAAAAAAAAGGTAAATATGAGCAATTACTCCACCCTCGAAAATTCCTTTAAAATTACCACTCCTATAGGTTTTCGGTGTCGCTGAAAACGAAAATAACCGTTATAATTAAGGCAAACAAGTAGTTTCCAAGATATGAAGAAATGTTAGTTTAAAAAAGTGAAGGATCACTTTTCCATAATAATTTAACGTAAAATGATCACCCACTTTGTGGCCACGATTTTTGGGGGTGGGGGTTTTCTTTCTACCCTTGGAAAATCCTTTAAAATTACCTGCTTAAATTGGTTGGAGGGGTGGGGGTCGTCCGCCAAAACACCTCCCCACACACAGAAAAATGCCCCTCTCTCAGGTGGCCAGAAAGTGGGTACTCATTCTAAGTTAAATTTACATTGAAAAGTGATCACCCACTTTTCGAAAAAGTAATTTCTTCATATCATGAAAACTTTCTTTTTGCGACGGAAACGGTTTGCAGATTCGTGTTTAGTACACTGAAATCTACAATAAAATAGTTCGTTATATACAACATGAGACGGGCCTTAAAGTAAAATAATACCGGATTTTTGGGGCAGATTTGCCATTTAGTTGTATAATATCCTCAAACCAGGTAATCACTAAAAGAGACTCTTAAAAGTCGTTACCTGTATCGATCAAAATTTAAAACCACTGATTATATGTCAGCCTACATCACAGTAACATATATTGAGTGAGTTCCTAACAGTATTTTGTATAGTTTTTAGTTTAAACTCATTTTCCCAAAATTTCCCCAAACTTAACGTGTTCGATACAGTCTGCCGCCATTTGTATTTTTCAAATATACCGATAAACACTGCATGTTTTTGAACTGATTAAACATTATAATTACATAAAAACACTACAATCTTATCCAGTTAGGTAGAACATTTACTTTTCTTGCATTTGATTACATTTATTTGTAATATATTCATTTTTGACAACTTCTTTGTATCTGTTAATACAAACCCTTTTCATTTAATGTAACGTTTAGTCAGATCGAAAAACAGTAATTATCGGTGTATTTGAAAGATACAAATGGCGGCGGATACAGTTGATTATGCTAAGTTTGAGAAAGTGAGTTATATATATATATATATATATATATATATATATATATATATATATATATATATATATATATATATATATATATAATATTGTCACAAACCCACCGATTATGTCAGCCTATGTCATGGTAATATATTCGGTGGGTTTTTGACACCGTATTGTATAGTTTTTAGTTTTCAACTTAATTTCCCAAACTTAACGTATTCAACAGTCTGCAACCATTTCTGTTTTTCCAGCCGATTAAACATTTTACCTTACATAAAACACTAAAGAATTATCCAGTTAGGTAGAAATGTAACTTACCTTACCTTTGCTTTCATTTGCTTTTGGACAATTTTTTCGAATCTGTGTATAGTAAACCCCCATCACTCAAATATTAATTACTAACTCACAGTTTTGCATGCAGAAAAAAAATAGCGTTTCAACGTTAGCTTTATCCACTGATTGTTGGTCGACCCCAAGCCATGATTGACGGTAATCCTGAGGATCAGGATCCAATTCTGCAAGAGTACCATTTTTTTCATTTTTTTTTTTTAGAGTGGATTGCTGTACTAAGAATATAAGAAACATGCATTTTCTCTTTTTATTAGAATTTTCCATTACACCAAATTGAGCCACAGCAATGCGTGGCAGGGTACAGCCAGTAAACTATAAAACCAACATTTTTACATACGCCTACGATAACGAAGCTAACGAAACTCGCTTGTATGATAACTGGCAAAAAAATTAACAACAGAGGCGAAGTTTTACCTCCCATGAAATTAAACGGGATCGTTAAAAAATAAAAGTTTGTATTCTGAAAAATGGAGACAACCTCTTGTGTACGGATTTTATTAAAACATTTGAATTTAGAGATAACACTTTCAACTCGTTCTGCAGAAAAATAAAAAGCAACACGCAAACAAAAGAGAGTATTAAAGAAGGATTTTTTTTAAAAGTCCAGAAGTTTTCACATCTGGTCTTGGAATATATAACAAGTTTGAAGCCAAATATGAGCTCAAGGTAATTACTATGCAAATTTATAAAAAAGAAACATAAGTTTTTTTTTTCGTAGAAGTAGAAAAAATGAACTAAGAACTTTAAGAATTGGAAAGAATGGAAAGTATATCGAAAGTAAAAACTAATTCATGGGCTGCTCCGATTGTGTGCATCAAAAAGAGCCCACACCAAATCAGAGTCTGCGCTAACATTTTGACAGGTTTACACGCGGTGATTAAAAATTACCATTACCCGTTGCCGAGCCCAGAAGAGATTTCAACAAGCTTAATCGCGGATATATATTTAAAAAAATTCGAATTCTAAGAGTATTTGATAAAACTCCCCCAAACATTATCTATTATTTTATTGATTTATTTCGGTCCTGATAAATCCTACGCTAAACGTCGCATTCCCATTATGCAAACGAGCATCTTATCTACCCTTCTGACGAGAAGCATTAGGCTTCAAAATGCCTTGGTATAAAGAGTCTCCTTTAACATCCAACTAAATGTGTGTATACCCTATGGAATAAATGAACCATTCTATATTTACCAATATATAGTTTTCTTACTTCGTTTTCAATTTTTATTGTTTTCCTATATATATATATATATATATATATATATATATATATATATATATATATATATATATATATATATATATATATATATGTGTATGTGTGTGTGTGTATATATATATAGTGCCGGCAAAATGACAGTCAGCACTTGTAATTTGTTTAAAAACTGCAGATTCAAGCTAAATTTTATGTAAATGTTAAGACAACCTATACCTCATTTGATTCGCCTTTTATTCCGCTATAATTTACCTGTTCATATTTTACTTTTAATTGGAACATTCTAGTTGTTATGTCAATTTAAAAACTAACTTCAAATTTAGGAGGCAAAAATTAAGTCCGCAGCAACAAATTCGCTTACAAGAAGCTTAATTTATCGCCCCTTAATCAGTTTAAAATATTCACCAACAGGCAACAAAGCATTTCTAATCGTAATTGTTGTTGTTCCAGGTTATACAATGTAACATTTAGTACATATGCTACGACTCTTAGTGATCGTAAGGGGCTTATTAATTTCCACCTTTCTGGTTTTTCTAATCTAATGAAACGGCTCCCCATATCCAACAACAGTACAGTCTTGTTAAAAAGTGATGTCTTTCCACTGTCAAGAACAGACTAAAGGAATTTAATTTGCGAGGATATGTTGCAAGACGCAAGCCAATGATTTCTGTAAAGAACAAAAAGCGTCGTTTGGATTCGTCAGATACAATGAAGATCATGACTCTTTATATTGGTCAAACGTGCTTTATAGCGACGAAAGCGAAGTCAGTAGTTTAGGATGTGATGGTAGGCAGTGCGTCCGTCGAAGGAAAGACGACGAATTAAATACTAGGTGCTCAGTTTCAATGCTGCAAGGTGGCGGATGTTCATTTTTTGTGGGGGGAATTATTAGTACCAATTGACTAGGGCCAATAGTTCGTTTGCAATTAATTCGAGCAAGTACATTCATATGTTGATTGAGTATTTTCTACCCTACTTTGGTCGGAATTTGGATGATAACCTCATTTTCATGTAGGTAATGTTACACAGCTGGCAATATCAAGATGTTCTTAGAATAGCATGATATTCCGTGTTTGGATTGGCCTACACAATTTCCAGACCTCAATCCTATCGAACACGTAAGACATTACATCAACTAACAGCCACGCAATGATAACATTTCAAATTTGGAAGAACTTTGGACAAAAATCAAAGATAAGTGGGATGCCCTTCCCTGAAGTATTGCTGCTGTCTAATTCAAGGATTCCTAAAAGATTGAAGGTTGTCAAATTGCAGAAGAGCTACGCTACTAAATATTAACTAGTCGTGATCCTGTTGAATTTGTGTTGTCTTAAAGTCCTAAAGTTACATGTAAATAACAATTTTCCATTGTGCAAACCTTCTTTTTCCTCCTCAATTTAAGGTATTTTTAATTTACGTGGACACTAGAATATTTCAATTAAGAGTCAAATATAAAGAGGTAAAATTATACAACGTAAAAGGCCAACTAAATGAGATATTGTTTGTTTAAACAGTTACATTAAATTAAGCTTGAATTTTGAAAAAATTCCAGTGCGGATTTTCTTTTTGCCACCCGTGTATATATATATATATATATATATATATATATATATATATATACAGAGTGAGAGAGAGAGAGTAGGAGAGAGAAAGAGAGAGAGGGAGAGAGAAAGAGAGAGAGAAACACATAAACGAACACGTATTTAATAGTAATTTATGAGAATTCGTTTAATGGCCTTTAAAGAATCAGTTTAAAGAAAATAAACATAGTTTATCATCTTTGATACAGTTTAGTTCTTTACTTGTTTTCCCCACGAACAAAGTGCTTAATTCATAGGTATATCCGAAATACGAAGTAGCATAGTAAAATGCGTTTTCCTATTAGATCATTATTAATCTAAGCGATATCATATTAACTTTCAATAACAATTATGTGGAGATATGTTAGAGTTATTGTATTTTGAATTATAAATTGTAAACCCTAATATATTGGAAATATGTTAGAGTTATTGTATTGATCTTCAAAACACAATACTGTATAATAGTTCTAGTTCCAAATTAAACAAAAGATTTGAAGATAAAGTGACTTCTAAGAAATATACGATTATAGCAATACCTTCTACTACCATTATTATTAATGATAAAATAAATATACCAAATATTGCTGACATTTATAAATAAAAATAATAACATGAAGATTGAGACAAAACTTAAATATATGAGAATAGTAAATTGCACACTCGTGCAACATAATTATTTAGTAAGGATCGTAATCAAACAATCACAACAGATTGCACCATATGTATGAGGAAATATAATATCTATATTAGAAAGTTTACGGATCAAATTAAAAATATATATTTTATAATGAGAAAAATTCCTATAATAAGAAACATAAAAGAGGGTGTATAATTATAAAACATTGTTTATATTTTATTATACCATATATATTTATGACATTTTATTTTGGATGTGAAGGTATATTTAAAATTCTAAGTGCTTTTGCGTCGAAAATAAACATCTATCATCATACGATAAGATTTATATTTGTAATAATATATTATTATATATTATATTTGTAATGATATACTAATATATATATATATATATATATATATATATATATATATATATATTAGTATATATACATATTAGTATACGCGTAATATACAACATGAATCTATACGAAAATATATGCATGCCTAGTCTACTCCATCTCTATATCTCAATCTCTCTCACTCTCTATCTATCTATCTATCTATCTATCTATCTATCTGTCTATATATATATATATATATATATATATATATATATATATATATATCAAGTCATGAAAATTAAGCTACACAGAATATTCCGCGTTTTATCCTCATGCAAAAACCTAACAGCTAGCCATGGTTTTCTCCAGAATGTGCTGCTGCTATTGCGCACAGAAATCACCTTTTCCACTGCTTCAAACGTAATAGATGTATGGAAACTAAAGTCGCTTTCATGGCTGCCAGCAACCATTGTAAGAAAGTAATAAAGAACGCAAGATAGTTGTATAGTCAGTCCGTCAAGTCCAAAGTAGCTGAGCAGCGGCTTGGTTCCCACCAGTTTTGGAAAATTGCAAACATAATCCTGAACAAAAGCGTGTGCTCTATCCCAACTATCATCAATGAACCTGAGTTAATCTCGTCAGCATCAGACAAAGCCAAACTCTTTGCCAAGAACTTTGCAGCCGATTCTACGCTTTGCGACCAAGGCCGCCAACCCCCAATATTTCCTCCTGTATCAGAAAACACACTATGTGATATACAAATATCAGTATGTGATGTTGCCAAGCTAATAAAAAACCTTGATTCTAGTAAAGCAACCGGCCCTGACGGTATTTCAATTATAGTACTCAAAAAACTTCATCCAGAACTAGCACCCATACTTACAAAACTGTTTAAACGTTGTCCTAAGGAAAATTGCTTCCCATCACCCTGGAAAATCTCATTTGCATGCCCTGTATTAAAGAATTCAGGTTATCGTTCATCCCCCTCTCAGTACAGGCCAATAAGTCTCCTGTGCGTCATGAGTAAGTTGCTGGAATATGTGTTCAATACAGAAGTAATCAACCATCTCAGCAAAAATAACCTTCTTAGTGACACACGATATGGTTTCCGTTCTGCTAGATCTACAGCAGATGTGCTTACAGTTATATCTCATAGGATTAGCGAATCTCTCGACAGAGGCAACCTTTCTAGGGCAATTGATCTTGACATATCCAAGGCCTTTGATAGGGTATGGCATAATGGTTTACTTCACAAGATCTCCAGCTATGGTATAGCTGGAAATGTCTTCTCAATTATTAAATCATTTCTCTCTGATAGGTTCATAAGAGAAGTAGTTGATGGGAAAAAAATCAGAAACAGTATAAATGCTGGAGTCCCTCAGGGGTCCATCCTGGGCCCAACTATTTTCCTGATCTACATTAATGATCTTCCAAATCACAACCTTACCTCATTCGTAGACATTTTTTGCTGACGACACTGCCATCTATGGTAGCTCATCTAAGACAGTAAACGACCAAGTTCTCTCCGATTCTCTCCTCTCTGATCTTTATCACGTTGTACAATGGGGAAGGGAGTGGTTGGTTACTTTTAATGCATCTAAAACCAAGCCTCTATCTTTACATCATCAACGTTCTGATCTCCATCTGGCATCAATTAAAATGAATGGCTCTCGTCTTGGGGAGGCCTCAAGTTTTGACAGGCTTCTTGGCTTGACTTTACTCCTTATCTTAAATGGAATACGTACATCAAATCTGTTGCCAAGGCCGCTGGAAAAATGGTCGGATCCTTCTATCGATCAAGTAGATATCTCACTGCTGATGCAATTCTCTATCTATATAAGAGCCAGATATTTCCAAGGATGGAATACTGTTGCCACATATGGGCAGCAGCTGCTAGAAAATACTTGTCCTGCCTTGATAGGGTTCAAAATAGACTTCGTGGCCTGGTGGGAGATGTCCTTTTCTCTTCGCTGCAACCTCTATCTCACAGAAGAGATGTTGCGAGTTTGTCTCTGCTTTATCGTTATTTGATGGAAAGTGTTCGACTGAGCTTCAATCGCCCCCTCGCCAAACTTTCACAAGAAACACTAGACTAGCTGAAAACATTATCAATAATTTTCCCCACTCTTTATCTGTACCTAAACCTAAACATAGATTCCATGATCAAAGCGTCTTTCTTAGAACTGCACGCCTGTGGAATTGTCTTCCGTTTTCCTGCTTTCCAGCTGTCTATAATATGGTTGTCTTCAAGTTCAACGTGAACAAGTTTCTGATGGGCCGTTCCACTTAAATTAACAAATTTATAGAACTTCCATTAATATCGATTACTTCATTGACCTGTTGACTACTCTACACTCTTTAACCCTTATCCTTGAGTGGCCTATCGGCCTTGATAAGTGGTGACGCCCATGTAAGAAAAATGTTAGGCTTATTAAACGAAAATATAGTAGAAAGCTGTTCAGTATTTTGGATTTTACAGTTAATGAATTTTGTGCATTTCAGGCCGGTCAGAGACTAAGACGGATATTCTGTAAATTACTTGTAAAGCATTATCTGCCACAATAGAAGGAGTACTCGATCTTATTAGACATTTGGATACCCCAATTCATTGTATTGCATGAAGCAATAACACCGATCCATTTTTACGTAAGCATACAGGAATAAGCATGACGAATTTCCACGAGAATGAAATGCGGAATATTCTGTGTATTACTTACTACCTAGCTTTACCTGTGTATTGAGCACAGTTGGAGTAAATACTAACAATTTACGCATAAAATTATATCTTCTTAATTCATGTGTTTAAATAAAGTAATCACACACACACACGCACACACACATACACACACACACACATATATATATATATATATATATATATATATATATATAATAAAAAATAAAAATTACAAGTAAACTTACAAAAATGATCCAAGATGGGCAAACTAAAGTATATTATAAATATTAAAGAATTAATATTTTTAAAGTAATCTCAACCTTATGTAATATGTTTTAAACATGTTTTATTAACTATTTGTTCTTATATATATATATATATATATATATATATATATATATATATATATGCGCATATACATATATATATATGCATATACACGATTTTATTTAATTTCAAATAAACAATTTACGAAGTTTGGTTAATAGCAATGCAACTGTTTCGATCAAATACATGCAACATTAAACAAATAGATTTCCTGTGTCACAGAGACTCACAGAGATTCAACCTTGCAATGATAACGATAAACAAAATTTTTTAATAAAACACAAAAAAACAAATAGAAAAAATTAAATCGGGAGACAGTGAATATATACGCATGTAGGAGATAGAAAATAAGATTTATGAACTGAGAAAAACTATACTAGTATTAAATCATTTCAGTTGCTTATATTAAAATTATAATAAATATGTTTGATACAGAGAATTATTGGAGAGAAGAAGTAGAGTATGATAATAAAAAAATAATATAATAAATATGTAAATATAGAAAATAATAAAGAATAAAACAAATCAAATAAAATAATACGATTTTTATATAAAAGTGAGGCATATATTTAAAATATACAATCAATAATCAATATAGCGTATACAATTTACAATAATGATAAGAATAATAAACCGGTTGAAGTCATATACAGATAAGGCAATAATGTAGAATAATAATAAAATTCATCTGCGGCAAAATAAAAAGTGTCACAAGTTCAACTTATATAGAAAGTAGACGTCGCAAATAGCAATAATTATGTTGGGATTCTAAAGAAACCGCGATAAAAGGTAAAGATACTATTTAAAAAGTGATAAATATTATGACGAATATATATATATATATATATATATATATATATATATATATATATATATATATATATATATATATATATATAACGTTATTTGTTTTTGTTTTTGCGATCCGTTTTGAATGAATTCAATTATTTACGAAAGTGGATTTTTACCTAAATGCGTGTTGGAAATAATTTCCCTGTAACCTATACCCAGATAGAAATTTCTGGTTATCATTACTAAAATGAATTATTTTTACCTACCCTGCTCACTATTTTTTAATACTTTGAAGTAGTTTTAAATGGTCTTTATTTTATCTATCTAAAATAGTCAGTAAAATAATAAAATAAAGCACCACTGACGAATTAGTACATTTTTTAAGTCGGAAATGATTAAAATAGAAAAAATTATGCACAAGTAAAAAAATTTATTAATTTTATTTATTTTTTTAATAATTACACAACACATTAAATTTAAATCATTGTGAACAGTCCTTTGACAAGGAACTATTTTAATAGATTGCGGTTATGTACTTATGCTACCGTGTTATTAAAAAAGTGTTTATTAAATTAGTAGGTGAAAGAACAGAACAGTTACAAAACACTCGCCAGTTCCTTAATATAAGTATACGCTACTGAAAATAAAATGTTTTTTATAATGACAAATTTAAACCAATGTGAATTTGTTCAAACGGTCTTTACTCTCACTAAATCAACCCCGACCACATATATATATATATATATATATATATATATATATATATATATATATATATATATATATATTCAAGTTTTATTATAACGTATTTGAAAGTGCAGAATTCTTACAACACACCCTCTTGCCTAGTAACAAATGTGCATAAGTACCAATAAAGTACTTTTAAATATCGTATTCAGTTAAATCAATAACAAGCGGCACTTTAACGAATGGTTTATATTATTATCAGAATAGCGTAATCACGTGATTAAAATATTAGCAGACTACATTTTGGGAGATAAGGGTGTCAGAAGAACCCGGTCAGTTTTTAATGTATGGAAAATCACGCTCCCGAAAAAAAGGGATACTTTTCATTATAACAAAAATTAAAATTTCCTCCGTCTAAAAGGATTTCTCCTTCATTTCGCCATGTTAAGACACCAAATTTAACTCCATATATGAGTATCCATATGCAGAATGCTCGATCCCCACAAAGTTTTTGCATCACTGGGTACGAAAAAGTTCCGGCTGATCCGAGTTTAGGGAGAATTTCTTTGACTTTTAATTTCTATAATTTAACTAACATTTCAGCTCGGCATTGCCCGGGTGTTTAGAGGTGTATGTTGAGAAAAAAAAAAAGAAAAAGAAAAAGCGGTCAATTTTTTTTAAACTTTGACCCCTATTATGACCCCTTAAAATTTATTGTTTCGGGCTCAAATCACTTTATTAAGTTAGATCCATGTTCAAGGAACCTATATCTAAAAATTCAAGTGTCTAGACCCAAAATTGTCGGAGGAGTTTGGTAGAGTTCTTAAAGGTCAAATCGTTGAACATTTGACCCCTTAACAGCCAAATTTCTGGCTGACACCCGTCACATCGATTTTCCCAAATCTCAGTACCCAGTATTTCAAATTTCGAGTCTATAGACTAAAAATTGACAGAGTTATTGCGTAGGGAAATGTACACAGACAGACAGACACACAGACACACAGCCACACAGACACACAGACAGACACGTTCACTTTTATAGATATAATAGATTATATCAATAGAAGAGAAGGTAAAAAAGGGATATTTTAATCATACAAATTCCAGTTGGCTAAGCGAGTAACTTACTGATATTATTCAGTCTAAAATTCCAAGTGAAGTAATCACATACAAATCCATCGACACTTATGTGGAAGCAGATAAAGTGGTTAATTAGCCAACAGCTAGATTTTTCAAGGATGCGATCGTATGTACTCCAATTGAAAATTGGCGTACTAATTATCATGTTGTGAAACATACACCAATCGAAGCATATTGCTAACAGTATAACAAATTAATAAACAACTTCTTCATAAAAACAACAATCTTAACCGGACCTTTCAGAGGTGAATATATTTTCATTCCACGTATTCCTATGATTCACCCGGATACACCACTGCACTTTAGGAAATTGCGTTTTCCAATTTGATAGTCGTTGGCCATCATCTCCAACAAAGCTTTAAAATTGTGTAGATTACAGCTAGGCAATGACTGTTTCTCACATGGACAATTTATGCTGCGTGTTCAAGAGTCAGCAAACTAGAGAATCTCTATATCTGCTTAGAAAATGGAACAATAAAAAAACTGTGTACCCATACCTGCAAGTAAATTAAGCCTATAAGAAACATGCTATTTTTCGATTTGGATTTTCTTACATTGCGCCAATTTGAGCCACAACAACGCGTGGCATGCTACAGCAGTATATATATATATATATATATATATATATATATATATATATATATATATATATATATATATATATGCATACATTAATACATACATTTGACGTCGCATAGTAAATCTTAGGTTAATGTGTTTACATTTTCAGAATACCTCAATGTAAGTTCTGCGCAAAAGGAAAGTTCAACTTAAAATACCCCCCCCCCCAAAAAAAAAATAATGACAGATTGTATGATGTCGGATCTTAGAGACTCACCCGCACATACGCACAGCAACAAAAACAGCCACGCATATAAACATATAATGTGTGTGCTAGTATGTGTAATGTATAAGATCGTTTTTGATTAGCTGAGATGACTTATTAAATCTAACACACACACATAAGTGTGTATGTGATTTTATAAGATTTTTTACAAACAAGTAAAATACAATACGTTTTAATTGTTCAATCCGTGTGGAGACATTATAAATTAATAACAATACAAACACATCATCAGGAACTTTTACGGATTGATTACCGTTTGATATTTTATATCATACAAATGAACCTAAAACTCAAAAATTAATTTTATAATATAATCTTCCAGAATGCAGTCGAAAGTCAGCAAATATGAATCAACTACCGCGCCATTACTTCCTTCAATTTTTCGTAGGTTAATACACTAACGACTTTGCGCTTAATTTAGCGTAATTTTAATAATAGTCGAAAGTATATGTAAATTACTTTACTTTTACTCTACTGAAAATACAAGTTTATATGTATAAATCGTAGAGGTCAATTGCATTAATGTCCGATAAGGAATACTTGTTTTGTTTGGGTGTTGACGACAGAAGTGCAGGGTAGATGGGTTAGCCCCCAATAAACACGGACGATCAGGTTTGACTGGGCCTGCGTAGAGACGGAGTACTAAATTCCTAGACAAAAAATTGAGTAAGCAATAACGAAGCAGTTTTGCTTCCTTTCTGACTTTCGTCTGTATTCTGTGAAAATTTTTAAATAATATTTTCTGATTGCGAGACTAATTTTCAGCGCTGGGACTATATGGAAATGTCGACACTGTGACCTTGATAAAACCGAGTTGAATTTTTACAATCGCTTTCTCTCTTTCTCTTTCTCTTTCTCCCTTTCTCTCTCCCTATATATATATATATATATATATATATATATATATATATATATATATATATATGTATATATATATATATATACATGTATATATATATACGTACATATTGCATATTTTTTGTTTATTTCTGCATACAATCACAGCCAATGTGCGTATAGAAGCGCAGGAACTATAATCTATTCTGGTAAACGATGTTAATGTTAATCATGTGATGTGTATTATAGGTAAATACACTATGAATGATATCTATGTGCCTTTAAATATTAAAACTGTATAATTGTGCCAATTTTAAGGATTACATTATCTCCTTAATGTATCAAGACTATAATTCGTATTAGGTTACCTTCTATTTTTCCGACGATAGGCTTGATAACTTCTTAGAATTTGAGAATATTAGATCTCTACAAATTCATAAATTAAACATTTATATATCTAAAATAGCTAAAATGCTTACACATATTGTTTAGCACATTAGTATTCGATAAAAAACGGTGTTCCCTATAGTAAAATTGTTTTCAATTACCATGGATATACCGATGTATAATCTGTGTTTTTTGTCCTCATTTAACCAATCTATCCATTTTATGCATGCTCAAGTTTACCTTTGGTGAGTATTAACGTTTTCTCTTATAATTGGATTTCGGTTCTGTTGTTTACCTTCCTCATAAATTAATGCAAGCTTCTGGTACCGTGTATATCATGTCAATATTTGATAATCCTTATGTAAATAGTGTTTCCCGTAATACTCAAAATGTTGATTAAGATTTTAATGCGTAACAAATATTATGAAATAAAATATACACACCGCCAAAAATTTGATATTTATTATATGCTTTTAAATTGATCAGTACTTATATAATACCATGCCTATTAGAATGTTAATTTGAGTTTAAGGATTTTTAAAACGTATATAAATGTTTATTTCTGTTATGAAATTATTCTCTGAAAGTAAATACTGCCAACTTGTTTATTGATAAAAATAATTTAATTGAAATAAATTACATTAGGCTAGGATAAAGACCATTAAAAGAATAAATTATTTTATTTCTAATAGTCATAATTTAGGCAATGACAACAGCATATTATCTTCTTTGTTCTGATTCTCAGGTATATATCCATTGACACCGTATACGTTTTTAAGTAGAATGATGTGGTTTTCGGTTTGGTAATTGTCTCTAACTGTGTCGGAACTATACTTGCGAGTCAGAACAATAAAATAATATGCTGTTGTCATATCCCTAGTCATAATTTATAAAATGTTTCTTAATTTAATCCGATAAATATTATGTAATTGAAGCATTATCCAGATAGAGCGATATATTATTAATGAACATATTTTTTCTATATTAGACAATTCCTTTCGTAGCTGACTGTTTGACTTTTGTTACTTTCAATATTAAAGCTTTCAACAGATTTGAGAATCAAAGAAATTACAAAAAAAACTATTTCAGTTACAACAAATACAAGATGGTAATACTTCGATAAATTCAAACAATGTCTATTACAACACGTACACGTAGCACTTCATCTTCTGAATAACCCACATGTAGCGTTGTTTACTTTCCCTCCGTGGAAGCACACTTTCAATATGTTCTTTTATATATAGGGATATGGGAGACACGTATTTACAAGCCTGGATTACTGTAGAATTGTATTGCTCATTGCGAAACCTTTTAAAGCCGTTCATAATTAATGAGATTTTCGCGTCCCAGGAATGTTCATAATTAATGACTCGCAGGTGTTTCTTAAACTCAACTCCGAGTTATCGATCAAATTCTTCCTGTGCAATACGAAATAAAAGAATGGCCTTCTATAACCATGACGTTTATATAATTTAAATTATCGTCTTTTAGGGGGTTGGTGTGCTGACTTTATTGAAACACAAGGTTTAGTTCAAGTAATTAAAACATTCCAGACGCAACAACTGATGTTAATAATTGTAAATGATAATGCAGATTTAAACCTACCGTGAGAACATTGGATGGTTTTTGTTTCATTAAAATATTTTGATGATTAATGAGCAGTGCTTGGCAATAATAAATAATAAATAATCATTTTTGGAGACTAATTTTGGTGCATATTATTCATACGGTTTCGATCCTTTGTTTATAGGTGTAGATATGAATTTACATTACAATTCATCATAACTATAATTGCTAGACACTTAAAAAAAACTATCAGTAGAAAAATATTATACCCATGTTCTTTATACATACAATGTTAGAACGAATGAAAATTAATATTTAAGCAAACAAAAAAGCTGTTTGGTTCTGCTATATTCAATTGAACTTATTTTGGATAATCACTGTCATTTCTGGAGTGTAATGACATTAGCCTTTTATTTAAACATTAAAGAAATCATATATTAGTTGAAGCGTGATTGGTGATCAGGTAGAATCCCCTAAAATTATATACTTATATTCGACCAGGACGCTGTTCCGATAAATCGTGGAATTTATTAAGTAATATTTTTATCAGAGACATTCTCAGATGTGCAAATAAGACAGATTTTTATGAAAATTGTACATTTTTCGTGACGTATTTCTTCTTCCATATATATTTTCTCATGTCGTATTTTTTATTTAACTCCTAAGATAATATAAAATTGTAAATATTTGTTTCTTACAATTAGATTTACCGCAGTCCAGTCAATATGTAACATTTGTAATAATTTTTTACTTAAAAACTAAAACAAACATTCGTTTTCAATATCACAGACATAGTTAGCATCATAAATCAGAATTTTTGGAGAAGTTTTCATTGAAATATATAACCAAATATTAGAGGTATGCTCAATTTTGCTTAAACGAAAATGAGAGGATAGTAAAGGTTAGCTTTATTGACACCAACGTATAAACAATAATGAGGGTTACCCAATATAAGTGACGCGCATGAAATTCCACATCCGTAATGAGAGTCAGCGATATAACCCTACCCCATTTTCTATGGCAGATTACCATGGCAAAGTCGGTAGCTCTAAATCATAGGGTTAAGCGTGCATGAGGTTTTCACTTATAAGTATTCCCTGGGGACATACGCCTGTTGGTAGGAATGAGCGGTGCTACCTGTCAACCATTTCCCTTCCCAATTTGTGGATTATTCTAACAAATTTAATAACTATACGTGAAAAAGTTTGAGGATGCATAGGGTATTGTTCGCGAAGATTCAACTAATATTTTTTTATTAACGCAATGTTACGTTTAATTTGTTGTGCCATTTATATAAATCATCTTTAAAACAATTTATTTTTAATCTGATTTAAATGTTTTTATTGAGTTCTTCCATTTAAATGCTGCAACACCGCATAAATATTTTTAAACAAAATACATTATGTATTAAATATATTTCACAGACCGATCTCAGCAAGGTTTAGACCATATTATTGTAATGCGCGTTTTTCATTTCAGCATGTCTAATAAATTCTTATTTTTCATATTTTCAAATACTGAGTTTTTTGTTAAATTTAAAAATCGTTTTTAACCTTCGTTGGTGCTAAAACGTAACACCATCATAATTAAAATTAGAGTGTTAATATGGACTCTATAAAATGATTAGGAATATAGGTCTTATCTAGTTGACATAAGCGCACCAACAAAATCGTACCGACTTGTTCCTATATATTTATATATGCATCTCTAACCTTTTCTTTCAATGAGACATGAACCATACATAATTTCTCATTAAATATTTCAATATATTTATCATAATTTTATGACTAAAATACTCAAAATGTATGATTTACTTAATGTAGGCATTATAATTATTTATATTCATAAAAATATGACTTCATAGATATGTTCGTTTTGTAAAAATTTATAGAGAAATGAGGACAAACGCACTTATTCTTACCACTTGACAAGAACAAGTTTTATTGCTTTGACGACAGCACTCCAGAGAACATTATAGATATTTGTAGCAATTTTTATGCATTTCATTTTTTCGTCTATTCTTCGATTTTAGAGGTCACATAAGTGTATTCGTAATAGTATGTAGCATAGAAAGATGTTTGTTCACATTACATTAAATTCCTAGTAGGCCTGGAGATACAAGATGCAAGAAAAAGATTCCAGCCGTAAGCTATTGAATGCAAACATTGAAAACAGAGTTTTACTATTCCTGGACTAATGGAGTCTCATTTCATTGCATGTCAGGTTGGTTAGGCGCAATTGCGTAAAGATAAAGGATCAAAATTTTGCAAACTCAAGAATGCAAAATTACAACAATAGGGACGATTGCTGGGGATTATTAGGTCTTTCAACAGCATAATGATTTAATTTTATAAACATAAGACTCCATGCAAGTGCTTGTTCTTCATATATATATATATATATATATATATATATATATATATATATATATCTTTATAAGCCCCATATATATATATATATATATATATATATATATATATATATATATATATATATATATCTTTATAAGCCCCATTCAGGAGAACAATATAGATATAGTCTAGCAGTTTTTATACAGTATTTTTTACCACTATTCCACCCTACAAAGAGGTCAAATTTAAAAGTGTATATCTAATTACACATCATGAAGGGAGCTTTAGTCATATTCCAGACTAATTCACGTCTAAAATATACCAGTATCCATTGCATTGAATTTTACCACTGCTCATTTATTTTTATTCAATCAACAATAGAATATTCTTTTCTATACAAAGATTTTAAATTTAGTTGTCAATTAATGTGCTTATGAAGAAAATATATAATTAACTACAACAATGTTTCTAATAAATGATCGCCAATGGTCTGAGCTATTCATTGAATCCTCATTTATAAGGTTAAAACTTCAATGATTTGTATTTCTCATCAAACAATACATTTTCTTGTGAATCTACATAATTTGATTAATTATTGGTATACCACGTGTATTTTGTTTTCTTTATCTGCTTGAGAGTGCGTTTTACATATTGATACTAATATTAATTTGACTTTAAGCTTACGGTATAATATGATCTGAAATTAGTAAGCAGTTCAGGATTTCATTTAATATCTCCTTATACGTATATATATATATATATATATATATATATATATATATATATATATATACATATATATATATATAGTGAAATTTTAGAAGGCTTCTAGAGCACTACTCAAACCCTGAATTTAGGAGGCATACGAAGCACTATTCTAAGCAAATTGCTAACCTTACGCTTGTAGAAAAGGTATTTCTTAAGTAAGCATTAAATGAAATAACACTCAGAGGACTTTAAATGGCCTACTATAAACACAAAGATTAGGGATGACATAAAGAAAATGTATACCACTCGGTTTAGGAAATAATTATGCTTTAAGGGGAGCACTTTACAAATTAAATTTAGAAGGATTTCTTAACGTTTGTGTTGTTGTCCCATTTCCGTCGAGATAGACGATAAAGAATCGTACCTGAAGGTAGAAAACTGTTGCTGTGACTGGGCAGACCTATGCAGGAGCGGCAGATGCTGTTGCACTTCCCGTCATGCTCTTCCAAACTCTTCTCCTCTCACTGTTCATCTCTTTTCTCCTCGCTCATTCGGACACATTTCTGAACTTTTACTCTCCAGGAGTCACGGTCTGCAGCATAGGATTTCAGGTCAACAGGGTTGATGTTGCCGGATTTTAAGTCCCTTTGTCACACATACTTAAATCTGAGGAGCGGTCTACCTGTTGGCGTACTGCTGACTAACAGCTTGCCAAACAGGATGCTTTGGGGGATTTACTCATTTCTGCATGCGAACGACGTGCCCTATCCAGTGCAGACGTCTATGGGATAGGAGTGCAAACATGCTTGGAAGATTTGCTTTGGCAAGAACGTCTTGTTCGGAATGCGGTTCTGCCATATAATACGCAGATGGAAGGCATTTAGTCTGCGGTCTTGGTGCTTGTAGAAGGTCCATGTCTCACTGCAGAAGAGTAATATGCTAGGATGCAGTCTTGATCTATCCTCATATTTGTGTTTCTGGTCAGCATGCTGTTACTCCACGCTCTGTTTGTCAGGCAGGCCATAGCTGTTTCTGCTTTCCCAATGCGTTTGTTTAGCTCAACATCCAGCGAGACGTTGTTGGAAATAATTGTGCCTGGATAGGCGGAGTCGTTTACAACCTCCAGTTTGTGATCGCCAATGGATATGCAGAGAAAGTGGCGGACATCTTGAGCCAGGACATGTATTCTCATGGGGCTTATTGTCAGACTAAACTCGTTGCAAGCAGGGGTTGGGCGCTCAACGAGTTTTTGGAGAGCTTCGCCAGAATAGGCCGCTAATACTTCATCCTCTGCGAACAGTATTTCCCTGATTAGGATCATGCGGACTGTAGTTTGTGCATCTAGACGGGCCGGATTGAAAAGGCTTCTATCTTCTCCTGTGCGAATATAGACGCCAACTTCAGTTTTATGAAAAGCGTATAGTAGCAGAAGTGAGAAAAAATATGCCAAAAGTGTTGGGCAAGAACACAACCCTGTTTCACACCACTGAGGATGGGATAAGATTCTGAAAGTGATACATTGAATTTGGCGAAGCTCTTCCTGTCTTCATGAAAAGAGGTTATCAAAGTACTGAGGCCTTAAAAGCACTACTAAAACTAAGTTTACAGCCGTAGAATAGAATTATTTTAAAGCAAGCAATGAAAAAAACAGAATGCATACATTTCTATTCATTTATTTTTCATAACTTTAGGAATCTCTACTAAACATTAATAGTTAATAGCGTTTTCACTTAAAATGCCTCCCTTTAAATATCACCAATCTATAAAATCGCCTTACCTTTCCTATTTTCTTATTAGTTTTTATTCGCCAATTTTCGTTACTTTATGTAGTTTATATTGATTTTGACATGATATGAAAGTAGGTCATAATGTTCTTACCTGCAATATGTTGGATTAAATTATTTTTAAAGAATAAAAACACTTTATGTTATTCCTATAAATATTTTTATTGATCTATTTTCAATAGATTTTTAAATTTATACTGATTTTAACATAATACGAAATTCGTTAGTTTAAAATTCGTTAGTTTAAAAAACTATAATCTTCCCACGACACCCAATCATACTACTTATTTTTACGTGAAACTTAAGTAGATTAGAATGCCATCACCTGAAATGCGTGGACATTTATGCTGATTTCAACATAATTGTAACTACGTAATAATGTTTTTTACCTAAAATATGTTTTCTTTAAAGTTTCATAACCTACATCAACCCCCTATCATTTTATTTTATACAACATTTTAGTAGGAAATAATGTTTTCACGTGAAATGGGTTGGAATCTATTCTAATATCAACATCACATGTAAGTACGTAATACTGTTTTAACTCCAAATGTGTTTGTTTAAAAGATCCATGGGGATGGCGGAGGCAGTGGTGATAGTGTCAGTGGTAAGCACCATGGCGGTGGCGGTGGCGCTAGCGGTAGTGGCGATGGTGGTTGTGATGTGGATAGCCGTGGTCGTGTTGTGGTTGTAGTAGCAATGGCGATTGCGGTGATAAGTACTTAATACTTTTATCTCCTGAAATGCGAAAAGATTGATAATTTTCACGAGCATCCTATCGTTTTTCATATTTTCACACGGTGATTAGGCAAGTAATAATGCGTTTGATGCTTTACTAATTTTGACCTGCTACGTAAATTTCTAATAATGTTTCAACCCGAAATAAGTTAATTTTATATTATGTACATTTTGTGGTTAAGTGGTGGTCATAATAGGTGTAGTGGCGTTGGAATAGTATTATGATGGTGGCGGCGGTGTTGGTAGCGGTGGTGTTGGTTGTGTTGGCGATGGTGATGGTGATGGTGATGGTGGTTGTCTGCACCTACTACAAAATGGCGAGAGATAGCAAATTATCCATTTTAAACAATTGTTTATTTGGATTTTGGAAGATTCCATGTTCATTCTAATTGAATTTAACATTATAAATGGCCAAGCCATTTAGAATATTTCATTTTCAATGTAAGGGGTGTCTAGGATTATAAAGGTCGAAGATAATAAGCGCATAAATATATAAATTAGATGTACATTCTTCGCATGACGCTGATTGCACATGTATTTAATGGCTAATAACATACACGGACATATTTGCAATAAAGATATACTATCAATGTATTGAAAACATTTGCTTTCAAATATCTATTTATGAATTAAAACTGTTCATTACTCGCCTTACGATGGTTGTTAGATTTGCCATGATTTTGCTAAATATAATTAACTACCGTCTGCGGATTCAAGTAATAATAATGAACACGCACAATTTCTATAGCATCAACCTCTAAAATTAAAGTTGTATAACACAAATTAAGCATTTCAAATTACGTGCAATATATCGATTCTTCCTTGGAGCAAAATAAAAGGAAATGTTTGTCAAGATAGATTTATTAGAACGAGAATATATACTAGTCTTACATTTACAAAGTACTTGTTTCGTATCCTAGTCTTCGAAAAGGTTTCATATTAAACAAGATCGATTCAATATGAAAAGAGCATCCACAAGAGAAATCTTCTGTAAGAAATGTAATAACACTTTGATTTACGTCTATGACAATTTTATAGTAAAGTCATACGACAAGTTCTGACATATTTACAGGCCGTTTGACTTCAGATCACGGTTTGACTTCCTTCCACAACCTTGAATTACGCTTCCGTTTCTCTGTCTGCGTAGGAAGTATCGGAACTAGTTGTCAGATTATTCCTTTCAATAACAAATCCAAAAGTGAAGAAAACTGCGTTTAGATTCTGAATATGTGAGGCAGTTTTCCGTTTTATTTTGATGACAAAGCGTACAACGTGTTCTATCCTTCATTAACTAGTATGCAATAAATATTACGATTTTTAACAGAAGATCAATATGCAGATGCCTCAAATACGTTTGTATGTGTTTCATTTAATTTCCTTTCTATGAAAACCAAACACACAGAAACGCGGTGAGTCACTGGGAGCATCCAATTGTGTAGTCAAAATATACATTCTAACTTTAGCCTATAGAAAACATAGAAATATTTTGTTTGCTTTTTTTTATTTTACGTCCTTGCTTGCTTGATGAATGCTATTTATTTTGAGTAAAATGTTATTTATTTTGAATTAATTAATAATTATACCGCATGTCGTATATTGGCTGTGCGAGCTAAGTGCATTAATTAACACTTTATATTTTAAAAAATTTAGAAATGTTAGATGGGAGACTGTGCACAATATAAATGTGTATATATATATATATATATATATATATATATATATATATGTATATATATGTGTGTGAGTGTGTGTGTGTGTGTTTGTGTGTATCTCTGTGAGTGTTTGTGCTCTACAAAAGATCTAAAAATAAACAATACCATCAACTTGACATTCGTAAAATAAAAGGGAATGAATCCCGTTTGCAATAAAAAGGACAGAGTGAATAAAAATGTTGATAAAAAGAAAAAGATGGGTTATCTAGTTGAGAAAACTATACGAAAAATAAATCATACTTATTATTTAGTAGTCAGCCTACTTAAGAATTTTCTATATGCTGCTTTGCGGTATGATATTCCCAAGATATACTTAAAACTGAACGGGTGAACGTGCCGACTAGTTTTTTTCACTCTGCATTTTCAGTTTATTAGTTAGCTTTGCAGTCCATAGTGACCATAGCTTATTCAATGCAGTTCATGCATTGGAGATGCGAATGACGATATCACTCGCCGTTGAACCTATGTTTCTGCCCAGGTACTTAAACTTCGTGACTTATCTCAGTGTTATTCAATCTAGAGTAATAACCTCGTTCTGTATTGCACGCCATTTACTGTGTCTAGATCGCATTGACGTAAAGACCAATGCCATTTGAATATCACCTCACGAAACAGCAACTTTATCGCAGCATACCTGCCCTAAATGTTACTATCGGAAAGCGACGTCTACGATGTGCATGTGACTGCCAGAGGCGCAAGCAAGAGCTGATAGAAATATATTGCTGTTGATTCCACTGCACGAACACTCGGGCATTGGATGTTCGAGGTCCACGTACATCTAGCAAATTGCATATGACATCAACTTTGGTCCGCAAGAGGTGATGGAAAACAGCAAAAGCAGGGCAGGAGAGTAATATTAGTCTGAGCCTAAAGCCCGACCTGATCGAGACGTATATTATTACATAGTTTACATGTTATTTCCAAATTTTACCGAATTAAAGAAACGCACGGTTGTTAGTTGCAACCAGTCAAGATTTGTGTTTATATTTCCCGCTTCTTTTGTAAAACTTCTGTATGAAAGTCTAATAAGCAAATAACGTTTTTTCTAAACATTTCTACCCCAGATTTCTACGATTTAAAATATTTTTTCATGCATGTCCATCCGTTTTGCCATCGATGTCTTTGTTTAGTTTGCTCGACACTTAAATATTTTTAGAATAATTATCTTTGACTGTAATAGCATAAATTGACGACAGAATTGAACGAAATGATTTTAGTTTCATATCTTGGATTCCGTCAAGTACACTTTGAATTCCCTTAGAAATAAATGTATTTTTGTATCGAAAATAAAATGATATCACTATTGTTATATAGAGGGAATCTTTAATAATATGTATGCATGTATATTGGAGCTCAAGGAATTGTGTAGGCCTATGTTAAAAAGCACACAATTGCTCTAGCGTAATATATAGTTTCTCCCAATCTAATCATCCTCACGTGCACCTCGTGAGTTCTCCCACGTTAACGGGGCTCTGGTAAATGGCGAGTGGCCATCGCAAGAAAACTGAATCCCCACTGCCTTGTGGGATAAGGTTTTTGAACCAAAGGTTAAGGGTTAGGTAACTCTGACAGAAACCTTCAGAGGAGCTTAGGCCCTGTTACAGCAGCATTCATGACCCACCGGCGTGTGGACAATGCTCTGCTGCCTAGCTACCTAAGTCCCAGTCATGGGTAAATGACATTAGCGGGGTAGAAGGAGCTCCTGTAAGCCGTACTGGAGGCAATCCTTCTAGTAGAGGGCACCTCTTATGAGAAATCTGCGGTCAAAGCAATTACCAGTCATCTTGCAATGGCTTATTACTGGGTTATTATTGCTGAGACTTAGAGAGTGGAACACGTGTCGTATAAGCGCTTGCCCCTTAAATACAACAATGTAGAGATGTTACTTGAGATCTATCTATCTTTTTTCTTTTATCTTTCTTTTTCTTATCTTTATCTATCGCTTATCTGTATTGCAAATTCTATGGCGATGGAGGAGTGGCAACGTGTACAGACTAGACCAGTTGAAGGTACACAGTCATAAATGAACCCTATCTTAACATTGTTGCTGTGCCTTCACATGACAGAGGCCAACTCTGGTGGGGGTTCCTGTGATCAAGGAGCCCTATTCATGGAGAGCACTGCTCACCCAATATATTGGGAAGGTCATAGAAAAGGTGCAGTAAAAATCATCTGTCATACTATCACTGGTTAGTTTCCTGTGGCTAAAGCTGGTTCATGTAAGCAGGAAGAAAACAAAAATGTATTTTGAAAAAGGAGTACAATTCAATTTATGTTGTTGGAATGTACGCACTCTTCGTGATAAAGTGTCATTCAACCGCCCAGAGCGCAGGGCATCGCTTGTCACTGCAGAACTACGGAGACTTGATATAGATATTGCTGCTCTGTCAGAGACCCGTCTCTTTGGAGAAGATCAAATGACAGAGGTGTCATCAGGCTACACTCTCTTCTGGATTGGTAAACCGGAGGGTATCCGTAGAAATGGTGGAGTCGGTTTTGCGATTAAAACATCCTTGGTTGATACTTCCAGTATCTGTGATCGCATCAGGAAACTTCGTTTTCCTCTCCCAGACAACTACTCTTTCGGTCTATGCACCCCCCCAAGCGAATGAAGATGGCACCTTGCGTTTCTATGAGTCTCTGAGCTCTGTTGTCGCATTTATACCAATTAATCAAAAACTTGTTATTCTTGGTGATTTCAATGCCCGTGTTGGGAAAGACTATGAGACCCGGAGTCCTCTTGGCCGCTATGGTATCGGTACCATGAATGCTTATGACCTTAAGCTACTAGAGATGTGTTAAGAATTTTATCTTGCTATCTGTAACACTTTTTTCCGCCGTAAACTGAAGCACAAAGCTACTTAGATACACCCACGTTCAAAGCATCGTCACCTTATTGACTTCATCATAACTAGAAAACGCGACCTTCGAGATGCATTTACTGTTGGTGGCATGCGCAGTGCTTAATGTGGCACCGACCACAAGTTGGTGAGAGGAAAGTTTAATTTACGAATCTGTAAGGAAATTCGTCACAGTGGTGTTAAGGTACCTACGCGTATTGATGTCGCCAAGTTAAAGTTGCCTGGAGTTCCAAAGAGTATGGCAGAAAAGCTAGATAATCTTGCATTTGATGATACATTGATTAATTTTAAGACTAAGGTATATTCTGCTGGTGCTGAAGTTCTTGGCTTGAAAAGGGATAACAACAAGGACTGTTTTGATGACAATAATCTTGAAATTAATTAGTTGCTGGTGAATAAACAGACAGTTTATGAATCTTTACTTCGTGAAGATCATTCTGATCATGCAACTAATTTGAGACAATACAAAGAGGTTAAAGCCACATTGCAACGTGAGCTAAGAAAAATGAAAGAAACAATGGTGGGTGAATATACCGGAGCAGATCAAAAAGCCGTCTGACACAAAAAATCGGATTATGGACTCCTGCGCCAAGTATATGGTCTCCGTACCTCTTCATTGTCTCCCATGATGTCGAAAGATGGTTATGTTGTCATTAAGGATCCAGAAAATACCTTGAAAAGGTGGCAAGGGCACTTTACTGATGTGTGTCACAATCCCTCAGCAGTAGATGCTGAAGCAATTGATAGCCTACTACAATGTGACATCATATTCAGAATGGAGCGTTTGCCTTATCTGGTTGAGGTGCAGTTAGCTATCGCACAAATCAGCAGTGGCAAGGTACCTGGTTTTTATGATGTTCCGGTGGAGCTCTTTAAGATTGGAGTTGCGAATATTGCTAATGCTATCCTTGGTTTTGTTGAGGAAAACTGGGAAGGTGCTCCTGTTCCACAGGACTGGATTAATGGTGTCTGGTGACCCTGTTTAAAGCAAAGGGACAGAAGAATGTTTGTGACCACTACCGTGGGATTATACTTTTGGAAGCTGTTGGAAAAGTTCTTGCACGACTTCTATTAACCAGGTTACTTGAGAATGTGTGTCCTAATGCTATTCCAGAGTCACAAAGTGGCTTTAGGTCTAGCAGAGGAACTGCATATATGATTTTGTCAGCACGGCAGGTCCAGGAGAAATGAATTGAACAACAGATACCACTGTATCAAGTGTTTGTGGATCTAACTAAAGCATTTGACACCGTTAACAGGGATGTTCTGTGGTTAATCTTAGAGAAAGTAGAGTGTCCTACAAACTTTGTTAGAATATTCAAGGAACTGCACAGGTTCATGAAAGCTCGAGTCTCGTTTAAGGGAAAAATTGTCTGATGAAATCCCAGTTGAAAATGGTGTAAAGTAAGGTGATATTCCTGCCCCTACTCTTTTTTCTATATATTTTGCTGTACTACTTGCTCATGCGTTTCGAGATTGCAATAGAGGTGTCATGTTAAATTTCAAACCACAGGCCGCATTTTTAATCTTAGAAAAATTAATGTTAGAACCAAGCTGCATCATGTATTTATCAAAGAGTTACTGTCTGCAGACAATGCTGTTTTTTTGCACACTGAGACTAATATGCTGCATATAATCGATAGGTTTGCTGACTCCTGCACTGCCTTTGGTCTGAGCATCAGTCTGTCTAAAACAATGGTGATGTTCACTCCTGCACCGGGCCAGTCCTACTTAGAGCCGAACATCATGGTTTGTGGTGCTAGACTCGGAGTGGTTGATTCATTTGTGTATCATGGTAGTTCTCTGTCGAGGGATGGCTGTCTCGGCACAGTAATCCACAGGCGAATTCAGAGGGCATCTGTAGGGTTTGGAAATGTGGAGAAGAGAGTGTGGTCTGATCGAGACTAATATCTGCGTCTATAACACCTGTGTGTTAATCACAATGTTGTATTCATCGGAGACATGGACACTGAATCAAACGCATATTAAATTGCTTTAACGATTTTACCAAAAATGCTTGAGACGTAACTTAAACATCAAGTGGCAAGCACAAGTACCCGATACTGAAGTTCTTGTGAGAACATGTTGCTCTAGTGTTGAGACCCTTGTAATCAGATCTCACATGCGTTGGGTGAGCCACTTTGTTCGAATGAAAGATGGTAGGCTTCCAAATCAATTTTTACGGGGAGCTGAAGAATGGCAAACGCCCTCAACACAAGCCTAGTAAGACGTTCAGGGACTCTACAAAGAATAATTTGAAAGTCTTACAAATCGACATCGACACATAGAAGAACTTACTCTGCAAAGGCCGAAGTGCCGGAAGCTTGTACGTGAAAGTTGTGATGCTCTACAGAAAAGAAAGCAGGCCCACATCAAAACCCCTGTTCAGCTCAACTTTTCCCCTATTAGTCCGAATCAAACGATCTATTTAACATGCATCAAAGTTTGCAAGTCTACTGCTGGTATGAGTAAACATGTGATTGTTCATAGGAATACCCTTCAACCTCCATAGGAAGTCAACTCGGTGGAAATTGCTCTATTTGTATGTCACATCTGCTTCAATGTGTGCAAATCTGCCGCGGGAGTGCAGGATTACCTGAGATGGCATGAACGACAAGATTAGGAAAACTCAGTGTGACAGCAATCATCTGGAAAGATGCAGCAATCATTACACACACACACACACACACACACACACACACATATATATATATATATATATATATATATATACAAAAGCATAAATATACACAAATCTGACAAGTATATATATACACACAAATACATGGATGTTTCATCTACTATCACTACACACACACATCACATACACACACATATATATATAGTTATATATTCATATATATATATACGTGTGGGTGTAATAAGTAATAGACAAGACCCACTTTCATTTATCTGATCGAGCTGAAATTTTGCACGTTCAAGTATTTATATCTCTACAGTTTATGTGGCTAATTACAGCTCTGAACTAATTGTGGTTTCTGTTTTGCAGGTATTTGAACTGAGTCAGGTGTAAAATAGAGTCTTTTGAATGTCGAGCAGTGATCCGGTTTTTGTATTTGAAAGGACGCACACCACAGGAGACTTTTGATGAAATGAAAGAAACTCATGGTTATAATGCCCCATCAAATGACCTTGTAAAACGCTGGAATCGTGAATTCAAACATGGCCGGAATTCTGTGGAACCAGCCCGCAGATTTGGTCGCTCCCCCGCTTCTTCCATTGATTAAGCATCTGTCGGTCTGGTTGAGGCTGCTATTTTGCAAGATCGGCGCATTACTATTCGCCAAATAGCCCAAAATGTAATGATTAGTACATGGTCTGTAGAAAATATCTTTCATAACCATTTGCATATGTATAATGTGTCTGCCAGATGGATTCCCAAATTGCACACACAATTCCAGAAGTGAGAACGCGTCGAGTGCTCGAGGATGAATTTGGAGATATGCCAAGAAGATGAGTCAAAGTTTTTCAAAAGACTGATTACACAGGATTAAACCTGGGCCCATCATTACGATCCAGAGACAAAATCCCAGTCAATGTAGCGGAAGCACTTTGACTCACAACCTCCAAAGAAGGCAAGGGTGTACCTCTCCGCTTGCAAGGGTATGCTCACAGTCTTCTGGGACCAGGACGGAGTAGTGATTATATATTTCCTGGCAAAGGGTGCCACAATTACACGAGCCGATTATGCTTCACTTTTGAGGAAATTAAGGGAAGCTATCAAAATCAAGAGGTGGGGAAAGATCAGCAAAGGTATCCTCATCCTGCAGGATAACGCTCCGGTCCACATCCCTACTCTCCTGACCTTGCACCATCTGACTTTTACGTCTTCCCAGCCATAAAGATGTTTTTTTCCCAAATGATGCAGGCTTGATTTCTGATGTCACGTCGCAGTCATAGATCCAAGTCGTCATTAAACATGTAATAGTATGTAGATCTAGCAGAGCGGAACCATATTGCATGTCACTAAGAAGATTATTTTTGTTGAAGTGGTTGAACACTTCTCTATTTAATATGGATTCCAGCAGCTTACTAATGACACAGGAGACTTATTGGTCTGTACTGAGAGGGAGATGACTTATCACCTTAATTCTTAAATACAAGGCATACTGATGAGTTTTTCCAGAGTACTGGGAAACACTTCTCCTTAACGCAACGCTTAAACAGTTTTGTAAGTAGGGGGCAATTCAGGTTGAAGCTTTTTCAACACTATAATTGGAATGACGCTAGGGCCAGTTGCTTTACTGGACTCAAGGTTCTTGATTAGCTTGGTGACATCACGCACAGATATTTGTATGTTGCATAGCGTGTTGTCTGTTATAGGAGGAAATACGGGGAGTTGATGGCCTTCGTTGCATAGGGTAGAATTAATGACAAAGTTCTTGACAAATGTTTTGGCCTGTCTGATGCTGATGAGATAATCTCAGGTCCATTTATGATGGTTGGGATAGAATGCACGCTTCTGTTCAAGATGTTGTTTGCTATTTGCCAAAACTGGAAGGGACTAAGCCGCTGCTCAGCTACTTTGGATTAAATGGACTACTTTGGATTAAATGATTTCTGTGCGCGATGGCAGCAGCACATCCTGGGGGGACCATGGCTGGTTTTTGATTTTTGTTGGAATTTTTTTGAATCGGTCTATGCCTACAATTAACCATTCGGTAAAGTCTGATACTATAGAGGACACATCATTTTAAACATGGAATGCAGAGGTAGATCAGATATAAATGTATGGAAGCTATCCCAATCAGCCATAGAGTATCGATATACAGTACGATAGAGAGGTACGTCTGAAGCTTTATTACATTTAATTTTTATCTTAACTGATACAACTGAGTGGTCGGAGGATCCCAGAGGAGACAGAATGGAACATGAACATAGCTCAGGGGAAGTTGTGAGAAAAAGGTCTAGAAGGCTTGCATACTGACCGATAGTATCGGGCACACAGATGTGTTCGTGAACAATCTGAGTGAGGTCATAGGCAATGCAAAATCATAACAGAACCTCCCCTCATCATCTGTCTTGTTCGAGTAGGTCAGCCATTCAACATTATGGACATTGAAGTCACCGCAAATGTGAATGTTAGCTGAATGATGGGCAAACAGGATGTGGTCAATTTCCTCAGATATACTCTTAAAGATAGTAACTCCGCTGTTGTGGGGGCGATAGAGGGCAAATATAAAAGCGGTGGTGTATGCAAGTGCATCTGAGGTAAATTAGGGTCTTGTCTCGAGATATCCCTACCACAATGCTCTGATTTCCTATCTGGCATCAATTGAAATGAATGGCTCTGCGAAGAAAATGGGCTCTCTCTACCGTGCTTGAAAGTTACTAACGCCTGAAAGTATCCTGTACCTCTACAAAGCCACCATTCGCCCATGTATCGAATACTGCTGAAAATTTCGGCTGGTGCATCTGCTACTAGTCTCTCGCTCCTGGATCGTGTTCTAAAGAGAGTCGCCAACCTGATAGGTCCTGAACTGTTATCTAAGCATCAGCCCTGTCCTATCGATTAAATGTTGCATCCCTCTGCTTGTTTTACAAGTATTTTAATGGTGAATGCTCTGACGAAGTACAAGCTCTTTTATCTCCTCGATAAAAATATCCCCGACAAACCCAACAAGCAGCAAAGTACTACCCCTGCACAGTAGAGATCCCTAGGTGTAAGAAGCCTTCTACTCTAATAGCTTCTTCCCCAGAACTGCCAGACTTTAGAATTCTCTTCCTGTTTCCTGCTCCACTAACTGCACTGCCATGCAGAAGTTCAAGTGTAATGTAAACGGCCATCGTGCTGCTAAACTCTCTACATAGTACCCCTAAAACTTCGATCCCTGATAGCAGCTCCCTACATCAAAGTTGCAATGTGCCTTGTTTGGTTAGGAAATGTAATTTTAAAAAACTGGTAAAACCAAACAAGAAAACCATGTAAAAAAATGAATTCATTGGGCATAAGGAGTCGGAGTCGGATAAAAAAATTCCGACTCCGACTCCGACTTCTGTACTTTAAGAAATCCGACTCCGACTCCGACTCCAGCTAAAACCTCCGACTTCTTCCGACTCCGATTCCGCAACCCTGCCTACAAGTCTACCTCCCATGATACCCGCCTATATCATAATGTTTCTCTCTGTTGTTTATACCTTGTACATTGATAACGCTCAATTCCAGAAAGCAATCGGCCCTTACCCAACCGTCCGGCTCTCATCGCTGGCAAAAAATGGTTACTTGTGTTGATCTTTATGTATATCTCTGCCTGTTTAATCCTCAAAAATTGATGTTTTGGAATAGAGGAGGCAATTTCAGAAATCGAGCAAATTATATAATTTTTTGTGGTTTTTCCATTTCAGGAAGCTCAACTTTTTTGTTTTTTTATGTTATTTTTTTCACTTTGTTGACGGACCAGATTTTGCATATCTGCTGGAGTAAAAGTGATTTAATGCGAAGAATTTCATCGTTTTTTTTCTGTGGTGGTGAGACATTTAGGAATCATTTAGTTATGTTGAGCTGGCCTCTTATTTTCTCAGCAATAGCATCAGGAGCGTTACCTTAGAATGTTATTTGATGATAATGTCTTTCCCCTTGCTAGTTAGAGCTTACCCACGCCCCATTATAGCGGAATATACAAGAAGGTATTATTAAAATTATAAAAATAAAATAAAAATTCGCCAATCAAGATGCAGCAAAATGTAAACAAACCCAAAATTGTTGCCATAAAATATCACGTTTTTTACATGCAATTTTACACATGCAGTTTTTACCTGAACAGATTTTCATGAAATTTAGAAATTTCTAAATTTCATGAAAATCTGTTCTTGTAAAAATTGCATGTGTAAAATTATATAAGAATCTGTTATTCGAGTTGTTTCTGCGCGTTATCCACGCATTGGAATATAAGCTAGGCAAAAATCAACAATTTAAAAAGTACAGAACATAATAGAAATGACAGTGAAAAATAACTTTCTTCGGTAATGTTTAAATTGTCACTTTATACGAGGCTGTGTTAAGCATTTGAGTTTTGTCACGATACTAAACTATATTGCGGTCGACTATGATAAATGAAGCCATTTTAATTCTCGCTGCCGTCAGTCAAGTATTATCTTAATATCATTGCACAGCTTTAATCGGATCCAGATTTAACATTCAGATAAAAAAGTTATTTTTAACACTCAAACTTTCGTGATTTCCGGCTATACATTTAAACCAAATCAGAATGTAATGAAAGAGCATACATTTGCTAAATTATTGAAACGTTACTTTGTAAGTGAGAGACAGTCAGATAAGGAAACAAAACACTTCTACAAGACCTTCAGTTTACCTTTTTTATTAAGCGTTCTGATTACCTTTAATCTATGTATGAAGATTAGTATTTAGATTCGCTCCGTTTCGGTTTAGTCGTGAGCGAGAAAATGCACCACCCAGCTTTCTCCTACTAAACGCAAACTCATGGGGGGAAAATCTTTAAATGGTACCGAACCGGGTCTGAACAAATATGCTTACATCCCACTGGAGCTCCTGTTTAAATTTTCAATTCCTCGAATAAAATAAGGCCATGGGATTGGCAGGTTATGTGGGCAGATTAGTAAAAAGCATAAATCTTCAACAAAGGCAAAAATGGAATGAAGTGATAAACAGTAAAATGCATATATGCACATTGACAGCAACAAACCAGCTGGTGACTAACCGATGACTTGATTCAATAAATTAATATTTTGAATAATCTACGCCGGTTTCATTATTAATTCATTTCAATGTAGTTTATAGATATCAAGACGTAGTCCTAATAAACGACATGAGATTAAATGGGAATCGTAATGCATTCTCTAAGATTATCAAGGGAAATCAATATGAGATAAGAAATTTCGTATGTAATCGTAAAAGCAGGTATTGGAATTAAAGTTAGGAGTAGAAATATCCGGCCAGATGCAGATAATTTGTGCCAGCATGTCTTGATATTATCATTACAAACGGCCATATAAAGGACTACACTTCCACACAAAACGTAATTCTTGGTATGATTGCGTGACACAACCGATTGGGGCTACCAGAAAACAATAACAGATAAGAGTCATATCGTATGGCTAGCATAGTAAGTTTCAACGCCTGTGGAAAATAAGTGGAGTCAATACCCTGCCAGCTTATTATCGTATGTAATCGGCACTATTACTACTGATAACGAAAACACTAAGCAAAGGCCACCCATTCCTACACTGGTATATCTACAGGTAAAGGTGTAATGCTATGAGATATATTCGATGGCAAGTTAACCGATAAGAATATTGTTTTTTATATCGAACGGCGAGAGTTGGCGAGCTTGATTGAATTGTTTAGTAAAATCTCACCACGGCTGAACAACGGAAAATGTCCTCTGGTGAACCCAAGGAATCGCCCGATCATGAGAACCGAGTGAAATCCTTGAGAAATAATTGTTATGCGAGAAATGGGTAATTGAGATGTACCAATATATTTCAGCGAGAATATTGAGTGGCGGAGCTTGCTTGGTTATCCTATCAACTTAACCATATCCCTCGATATAAAAAGAGCTGCACGAACGAATTTAGCAATAGAGGAGATAAAGCAGAATTGAGCAGCCACCTGAAGAAGGCAGAGTAAGAAGCAGACCAGTCAGAAGAGGAAGCTGGACAAACTACAGCCCTTTTTAATAAGCGCAAACAATAGCCCCAAAATCCGCAATTCTGATAAAAAGTCCTTTGAAATGAAAAAAAAAAAATGACGAAACCAAAACCAATAGCCTGACAAAAATAAATAAATGGACATTCGAACCGTAAGTCCCGGAATACAGAAAGAATGACGACCCTACAAACAAGTCAGTTCTTACAATGGGAACACCAATCCTATAATAAGAAATCTCGTAAGTTCTAATGATGTCCTTGAAAACGAAAAGAGGAAAATATACCGCGAACTAGACAAAAACAATCATTTATTCCTTATCCCTGCCACGGAAAATCAAATCAATCAAGTATAGTGCATAACTTGTCAGCCGAGTAGAGAGAGAGAGAGAGAGAGAGAGAGAGAGAGAGAGAGAGAGAGAGAGAGAGAGAGAGAGAGGTGGGGTGGGGTGGGGGGGAGAAACCGAATTCCCTCTCTGTAACTGAGAGGAAACTGAAATTTGGCGAGCTGGCGAAATCAACAGTTTTTGCGACGATTTGCTTAGCGAGGAGTTCATTGGAGAAAAACAGGAAGATTGAACGTGTGAACAATTTTTCTTAATATTTCATCATTTTGTTAGTGTGTAGAATAACGTGTACAAATTTGTTTAATTATCTCATATATATATGTACAAATTTGTTTAATTATCTCATATATATATATATATATATATATATATATATACATATATGCATATATATATTATATGGAAAAATGCGAGTATGAAAAGTAATATTCTTAAGATTTTATTAAACCTGGAAAAGTCAAGGACAAGAAATTCAACCTGGAAAAGTAAAAAACAAGATATTCTAGTAAAGTAGAAAATAAGAATTTTTTGACTTAAAATATTGCAGCTAAAAATAAAATTTGAATATTGATAAATATTTTATTTATTATTTGCATATGTTGTTGTTTATTGTTGAGTTAGAAAGGGTGTCAGTCGCTGGATTGAACTTATTTCCCCCCTATTATTTGCATATATTTATGTAGTGAAAATTGTTTGAATAAAATTAATTCATTAGTCAGTTCGTTAGTAGATGGAATTAATAATTTTATAATTTACATACAAATTAATAATTTTATTATATCATAATTAGGATCATTTGATTCTTTCTAACTCAACAATTTTATTTAACCACTGTTCTGCCAGATCAAACATACCCATCGCTGCGTCTCGATACATCTTCTATGATTATATGTAATCATTTTTTTTAAATAATCAACCATATAGGAGCGTTTTCGTGACCAGACACACATTCACCCATATACCCACACAACCATTCAGCTTTACATATATATATATATATATATATATATATATATATATATGTATATATATATATATATATATATATATATATATATATATATATATATATATATATATATATATATATAGAACGCAAAGGTTGGAAGGATTGCCATATGAGCGGTCGGGTTTCGATCCTGGCTTGAGGTAGTTTCTTTTCTAGTCGCACTGATAAGCTGTGAAACAGCGAAACTGTACTGTATGTGGATGACTATAATGCTTCCTGTCGTGTGTTGAGCATATTCGGAAATGATATACAAATTACCATTAGCGTGTGAAGCGATGCTCTTTGTGTGAAGAAATTGAGGTTAAGTATTTGGACAATGTCAATACATGGTTAATTAACAGAGAAGCAGCCAAATAGCGGAATAGAAGCTCCGACTGTT
The DNA here is from genome assembly GCF_053919585.1 of Euprymna scolopes. Taxonomy (NCBI): domain Eukaryota; kingdom Metazoa; phylum Mollusca; class Cephalopoda; order Sepiida; family Sepiolidae; genus Euprymna; species Euprymna scolopes. Next base: position 47,351,919 of record NC_136506.1, on the reverse strand, counting down.
GTATTGGTGGTCGGGTTTCGATCCTGGCTTGAGATAGTTGTTTGTCTAGCCGCATTGATGCCCTGTGTACTGTATGTGGATGACTATAATGCTCCCTGTCGTGGGTTGAGCATATCGGGAAGTGATATACAAATTACCATTAGCGTGTGAAGAGATGCCCTTTGTGTAAACAAATTTAGCTTAGATAGTTGGACAATGTCAATGCATTGTTAATTTACTGTCCGGAAAGAAGCAGCCAAACTGCGGAACAGAAGCTCCGATTGTAATATGGGCGGCCGGGTCTCGATCCTGGCTTGAGGTAAGTGATTGTCTAGACGCACTGATTAGCTGTGAAATAGCGAAACATTAGTGTATGTGGATGACTATATATATATATATATATATATATATATATATATATATATATATATATATAACGAAACAAAGGTACGTCGCTTTTTTGTTGTTTTATTTTCTCCGTTTGTTACTTTTGTTTGGAATGTTCTTTTAATTCATGCAGAGAGAGAAATTCTTCTTCTTCTTCTTCGTCTTCTTCTTCTACTTCTTCTTCTTCTTCTTCTTCTTCTTCTTATTTAATAACAGGAAATATTTATACACCCCGTCGTAATAGATTTCTTTTAGATAACAACTGGTGTTCATTGGAGTCTGAGTGACAACAACGTGTAGTTACGCAGACTGCAGTGAACACCAGTTGTTATTGAAGAGAAATCTATTATTTCCAGTACTCTCTACACTTTCGATAAACATTGAAGAAATATGCGTTAGCGCAATACACGCTTACCATTGATTTTTACTTAGTATTGAGCATTGAGCTTCACTGGAATTTTGATAGCAATCTTGATGGTCAATCATTTTTGCACTCATGCAGCGGAGGTTTGGTTATTGCTTTCTTTTCTCTGTATTTCCATTCTTCTTGACACTTATTGACACTAACGTGAAAATAGTCAGAAGGTATCTTTGTGACGTAATTCCCAATTGCGGAGCTTTAGAACTACGCTGATGTAGCTTATCATTCCCGGGTGACGCCTGATAACCCAAGGACTTAAGAATAGAGAAGATAAATATATATATATATATATATATATATTTTATTTCGTGTCAAAATAGACATTGTTTTTAACCAGAGAAATATATTCTTGCAGCTAAAAGTTGATGACAAGAAATTTCACGTATCACCTTGTCTGGCCTTGGTGAACTCAGGGTCGGATGTCAGAATTGACATCTGGCTTTGGAAATCGTGAGACCTAAAATTCAGATTTCAGGTATGGGAATTGTGCTCACGCAGGGAAATGGACCTTTCGATTTCGTGGCGAAATCTTATTGGCTGGGGGGAAGTTCCACCCCATCCACATACCTCACGATATATACGACTGTCGTGCTAAAATGAATCAGTTGGAGATCAGTTGGAGTTGGGATTCGAGAAGAACAGACGGTATAGAGACGTGACCCCTCCACCTTCCTCATCTAACCGTCTGTCGCTGTCTGTGAAGAGAGTTGAGACTTTGAAAAAAAAAAAACTTACAAAAAAACTGAATGGGATTTGTAACACTGTAGATTAGTCTACATGAGTTGTCTTTCTTCCTGCCTGCTGCTTCGATATTCGCTTTCAGCATACAAGATTATATGTAACAACCTCAGAGAAGACTAGAATACAAGAGCCGAGAATTCAGATAAACAGGGGTCCTTAACCACCTTCTCACGAGAGGGGTTACATCTTACATTTATGCAATCTTCCATGTGGAGTTTATTTGTGTTTACTTATTTTGTATTTATTTCTAGTTCATTATTATTATTATTATTATTATTATTATTATTATTATTATTATTGTTATTATTATTATCTCTAACTTAATTACATAATAACGATTGTTTCCTCTACAAAAAAAGACTGTACAGCTTCGACACTTCACGCGGAACTAAACATTCAATATTGACACACAGGCTCGCAAAATCAGATGCCAGTTTTCCGGATGTAACGCTTCTCAATTTTACAGTACCTTCATATAAATTCGGGCAAAATTCAGTTTCTTCATCAACACACATGTAGAGGGAAAGCACAATTCTTTCTTCATCAATACGTGTTCCTCACACGTTAACATCATACACCAGACAATGTTTTCATATCTTGGCATTAACGATTTGCATTATTTCAGTTTATTCTTTACTGTTTTTCTCTTTTTACTACACCTTTTGGCCGAAAATAATGATCGGCTTTTCTACAGTCGTTATCTAGTATTTAAAGCGATTTCAGTGGTAGTTTTCTTGTATTCATCTCAATGTTTCACGATTTCCGGACGATTAGAGAGCGTTTTACCTGATTTTAAGCATGGCGTCACGTTTACTGAAAATAGTTACACACAATTTCTGCTTAAACGTCGAACGAGTCAACCTCAAATTTTTAAACAAACGGGCATGTGTCTACACCAACGCAAGCAACAACACACTCTTTATTTTCATAATACTGCAGTCGCACTTTAATTTTCTAGCGTTTAATTCATCAGATCAAATTACAATACAGTCGTCAATGAGTCTATTCTAGCATTTTTCCATAAAACATACATGCACTCACTTTCTTTTTAGTGTTATATTTATTAGTTCAAATTACAACAAAAACGTTGGTTACCCGCCTCTCTCATTTTCTTTGATAAAACAAACACGATTATACTGTGCTATTACAGTGTTAATTTTTACATTTTCATACATGTAACTCGCATCCTAGTAGACAAGAAACTCATTTAACAACGTTATAACCGTGAGGTTTGCTTTGCATACATATTTTTTTCGATAAATAACGAATTTCGAAATTACTTTCTCGCATTCATATAGTTTTTATGATATTAAGACCTTCCTTGTCCAATGTATCCTTTACTGTTTTCAATGGTATGCTTCCGAAGATGTAGAAGGGATGTTTTTGATTGCTTGGACCTTGCGTCACATGCAACAAGTAAATATAGAAGGCACCAAGAAGTATTAAAGAACACATAGGAATATGAAGGTTTCATTATCATACACGTTAATAAACGTTGATTTTCGTATTTACCGTACCAGATTGCTGCTAAAAATCAACTATTTCAACACAATTCTTTCTTTAATCCTCTAGGACACACCGAACTTTCTTTTATAGATAAAATTAAATATCACCTCAGCTGGTATCAGAATTTAAATAGTTAATAGTTTTTCTTAAATACCCATAAGAAAAAATATTGGATAAGAATGCTAGAAAGTTGCTTACACCTGATAATATCCCGGATATATTTAAGGCCACCATTCACCCATTTATTGAGTATCTTTTTCATATTGTGGATGATCCACTTTCCACAAGGCTCTCGCTTCTGGACGTGGTTAAAAAGATTTGCTTACCTAATAGGTCCGAAATGTCAGATAGGCTTCAACCTGTGCTCCATCGACGAAATGTTGCATCTCTCTGTCTTTTATACATGTATTTTAATGGTAAATGCTCTGTCTAACAACGAGCCTTTGTACCCTCTCGACGTTGATAACCCCGACAAGCACGACAAGCAGCAAATTCCCACCCCTACACAGTAGAGACCCCTAGATTTTAGAAAGCCTCTAATAGTTTCTTCTCCAAAACTGTTTATTGTTTACAAAAGTATCCCTTCATGAAACCTTTCAAATATGTGCTGACACGATTATCGAAGCACACTAACCACTCCCACTTTTCCAGGGAATGTTTTCCTGGAACTCATGGAACTAGCCAGTAAGTTGGTTTGTTTCAGATTTAAGGACGTAATGCATTAGCAGGTCTATACGGTTGGTATAAGCAGTCCTTTCGATGCTATCCTAGCGAATATTTTCCTACGTTTTCAGGAATCCTTACTGTACACACAGGTGTTTAAACCTTTTTGTTGATGGCGTTACGTGGATGACACTTTTGTCATTTTATAATCTTACCATGAAGTAAGTGACTTTTTCTGAATTTTAATAGTCTCCACTCTGCGCTTATGTTCACCATGCAGGAAGAACAGAATGACTATTTACCTTTGTGGACGTCCTTGTAGAAAGGACAGAGAATCGATTTAGTACAAACTATATAAAGCAAGCAGGCCTATATATAAGTTGGCGTTTTTTGGTCCCTATCGATAGAAAATCAGTTTGATCAAGATTTGGGTCCACCGTGCTTTCGTGCTCAACTAGCCAACGTGATAAAGATAAGATAACTAATATCCTTGCGATTAAAATATCTAAGCATATTCGCCAACCTTTTGCTAAATTTAATACTGCCCCTTTCTTTGTCCTGGCTTAGTGGCAAGTTTATCTAAAACTCCCTTATATTGGTTTTATTAGAAACGAGTTTGTCGATAAAATTATTTCGGTTGTATCCCACTGTTTCTATGAAGTGCAGCCTCGTGTGCTGTTCGACACCACAACTGCCTTTAACAACTCTTCCCACACAACAAAAATGTCAGTGTATAACAAGTTAAATGTCAGTGTGATGCTGATCTACGTTTCAGCATCTGGGAGTCAGATTAGCACAGCTGGTCCCTGCGTGTTTTCCAAAGTCATTTAATTTATCTATGATAGACTTTGTGTGCCTACCCCTGAAATATTAAAAAAGAAAGTTTTTAGTGGGTCTAGAAATAACACATTAATATTGAGCATTAAGCTTCACTAGAATTTGGATATCAATCTGGATGGCCAATCATTTTTGTACTCTTGCAACGGAGGTTTGGTTATTGTTTCTCTTCCCTGTATTTCCATTCGAGCGTTCACAGAACACAACCGAGCATTTACAGAGAGTGCTCAGCAATTCATGAGTCACCAATTGGTGTGCAGATGTATGACAATAAAGTATGCGGGGGAGCGTATTCAGATGGCTGTTTTCGCATTGTACACAAAGCCAGTTCAAAACAGCATCTCAATATTTTGGAGGTTTAATTGTAATAATGCGCAGATCATCGCTTTATAGACGAAAAGTGTTGCTGCATAAATTACACATTTTAAAAAGCATCTAATTAACAAAAATGGAAGGAAAATGTAAAAAAAGGCATTTACTGCGCCAATGTTCCTTGATTCTGCACGTATTTGTATACAAGTTTATTTTCCCTAGTCACGAGGTTTGAGTTATGGACGATAAATCCAGGGGAATTCATTCATTTAATTCTGCTCGTACAGGTTTTTTTTAGTTTAATCTCTCCCCTCGCCACCATTTTTAATTATGTATAAATTGTTTTATTTTAATCGCTACCGACGAACTCTCTTGAAAAGAGTCGGTCGAAAGATTCCTCGAGCTTTTTTTTTTAGTCGAATAATCTTTTGACTATATTTCTCCTGTCTAGCTTGTTTTTCGTTTTTTCCCCATTGATCTTGCTCATAATATAATAATGTCTCCACTTTACTTTTTAAAACTTTAATAACATTTTCTACCATTAAAAATCTTTATATATATGATATCACATGCATATACGTATCACAGCTCATTAATGAGGCAACTACCTCAAGCCAAGACCGAGACCTGACCGCCCGCACGAAAGTAAAGGCTTCGAAACATAAGGCTAATCGACAGCGGTTGTATCGGTAATAAATTAACAATGTTTTAACATCGTCGGAATACTTAAGCTCGATTTGTTTACACAAAGAGCATCGCTTATTATGCAAATGGTATATCGTGTATCACTTCCCAATATGCTCAACTCCAGAAAAGGGGTATTATAGGCAACCACATACCGTACTGTTTCGCTGTATTTCAGCTCATCCGGTCGGCTATATATATATATATATATATATATATATATATATATATATATATATATATATATATATACTCGGGTTTTTTATTCAAAAGTAATGGACTAATGAATTCAACGAGGTTGTTAGATAGTGCTACATAAAAAGAGTTGATAATACTTGTTTATTGTTATATAAACATGGTTACATCCTGCTGCTACAAATAGCCACTTGTATCAATCAAACAACAGATATCATCAGGCAGCGACTTGACTATTCAAAAGTTCAATGAATAATGGATTTTTATTTTAGGTAGGAACTCTTATAAAGTTGGAGTTAAAAAACTTAAAACACAGAACTTTAATTATAAGATGTAAAGAGGGAGGGGGCAATTTAAATAAAGTTAAAAGATTATAATGGAGAGAGAGTGATTAAGAAGAGAGAGAAAAAGAGAAATAGAGAAAGAAAATAGAGAGAAAAAATATATAGAGAAAAAAATATAGAGAAAAAAATACATATAATATGGAGAAGAAAAAGAAAAAGATATAAATGGTTATTATAAAGAGAATAAGGACTAGAAGGGAAAAGAAAGAATGTTGAGATATAGTTAAAAAGAGAAAGAAAGAAAGTAAGAATTAATAGGAGAGGAATCTTAAAGAAGTTGCCAGTATATAGAAAAAGAAAGAGAAAAAAATCTGCGTGTCAACCAATTTATGAACAATTATACAACTCAGTAATGAGACAAGATTATTACAAATACAAAGAGAAAATACAATCTAAACGTTAGAAATAAACATGTCAAAAAAAGACAGCGAATGTATCCAACTGACATATTTATCATCTAACATACGTCCACAAGTAATATCAACGCAGTTCAAACATACGTCTACACTTAATTAAGCCTTTTATACTAAATGATGTAAGTTTAAAGTTTTCGCGTTTTTATTAAATGAATATATAAGTAAAAGAGAAAAATAATAATGAAAGAACAATATTAAAATTATTATTATTAATAATAATAATAATAATAATAAAAATAATAATAATAATAGTAATAATAATAGTAAAAATAATAATAATAATAATAATAATAAAAACAGAATAAAATTAATATTTATTATCTTTTTAATATAACATATTTAGCCATAAGAGGGGATTAAATAAATTAAATAGAACTAATAAATTATAAATAATAATCTACTAATATTTATATATATAAAAAGAATACAATACATATATATATGCATACACATACACACACATACACATATACATACACACACATACATATATACACGCACATACATATATACATATACATACATGCATATAATTAAAGGTGTAACACTATACTATTAAGTTGAAAGTTTAAGCTAGTTAAATATAAATATAAAGTCATATTAAATCGCCAATTAATACATTCAAGACAGTATTACTAAAACATAGATACAAGTACACTTACATTTTTTTTTTTTTACAAAGGCATCACCACATTATCAAGGCCCAGAGGCCACTCAAGGATAAGGGTTAAAGAGTGTACAGTAGAAGTTGGTCAATATAGTAATCATTAGTAATGAAAATTTGGTAAATTTAATAACTTATATGGAACGGCTCATCAAGAACTTATTTACCTTAGACTTGAACACAACCATATTGTAGTCAGCCGGAAAGCAGAAAAAAGGAAGACAATTCCACAGGCGTGCAGTTCTAAGAAAGAAGCTTTGTTCATGGAATCTATGTTTAGGTTTAGGCACAGATAAAGAATGGGGGAAATTATTGATAGTGTTTACAGCTAGACGAGTGTTTCTTGTGAAAGTTTGGCGATGGGGGACCATAGATTGAAGCTCAGTTGAACACTTTCCATGAAAATAACGATACATCAGAGACAAACTCGCAACATCTCTTCTGTGAGATAGAGGTTGTAAGGAGGAGAAAAGGACATCTCCTACGAGGCTACGAAGTCTATTTTGAACTCTATCAAGGCAGGACAAGTCCTTTCTAGCAGCTCCTGCCCAGATGTGGCAACAGTATTCCATCCTTGGACGTACCTGGCTCTTATATAGATAGAGAATAGCATCAGCAGTGAGATATCTACTGGATCGATAGAAAGATCCCACCATTTTTCCAGCGGCCTTGGCAACAGATTTGATATACGTGTTCCATTTAAGATCAGGAGTAATGGTCAAGCCCAGAAGCTTGTCAAAACTTGAGACCTCCTGAAGACGAGAGCCATTCATTTCAATTGATGACAAATGTGGATTAAAATGTTGATGATGTAAAGAGAGAAGCTTGGTGTTAGATGCATTAAAAGTAACCAGCCACTCCTTTCCCCATTGTACTACATGCTCAAGATCAGAGGAGAGAGAATTGGAGAGAACTTGCTCGTTTACTGTCTTAGATGTGGTACCATAAATGGTAGTGTCGTCAGCATAAATGTCTACAAATGATGTAAGGATATGATTTGGAAGATCATTAATGTAGATCAGGAAAAGAGTTGGGTCCAAGACGGATCCCTGAGGGACACCGGCATTAATACTGTGAGCTTCTGATTTTTGCCCCTCAACTACTACTCTTATGAACCTATCAGAAAGAAATGATTTAATAATTGAGAAGACTTTTCCAGCTATACCATAGCTAGCGATCTTATGAAGTAAACATTTATGCCATACCCTATCAAAGGCTTTAGATATGTCAAGAGCAATTGCCCTAGAAAGATTGCCACCGTCGAGAGATTTGCTAATCCTATGCGATATAACTGTAAGGACATCTGCTGTAGATCTAGCAGAACGGAAACCATATTGAGTGTCACTAAGAAGGTTATTTTTGTTGAGATGTTTGATTACTTCTGTATTTAACACAGATTCTAGCAACTTACTCATGACGCACAGGAGACTTATTGGCCTGTACTGAGAGGGGGATGAGCGATCACCTGAATTCTTAAATACAGGGCATACTGATGAGATTTTCCAGGGAGATGGGAAACTATTCTCCTTAAGACAACGTTTAAACAGTTTTGTAAGTATGGGCGCTAGTTCAGGTTGAAGTTTTTTGAGTACTATAATTGGAATACCATCAGGGCCAGTTGCTTTACTGGAATCAAGGTTTTTGATTAGCTTGGCAACATCACGTACAGATATACGTATATCACATAGTGTGTTTTCTGATACAGGAGGAAATATTGGGGGTTGGCGGTCTTGGTCGCAAAGGGTAGAATTAGCTGCAAAGTTCTTGACAAAGAGTTTGGCTTTGTCTGATACTGACGAGATTACCTCAGGTCCATTGATAATAGTTGGGATGGAGCACACGCTTCTGTTCAGGATTCTGTTTGCTATTTGCCAAAACTGGTGGGAACCAAGCCGCTGCTCAGCTACTTTGGACTTAACAGATTGAGCATACAACTCTCTTGCGTTCCTTATTACTTTCTTACAATGGTTGCTGGCAGTCCTGAAAACGGCTTTAGTTTCCATACATCTATTACGTTTGAAGCAGTGGAAAAAGTGATTTCTGTGCGCAATGGCAGCAGCACATTCTGGAGAGAACCACGGCTGACTGTTAGGTTTTTGCTGAAACTTTTTAGAGGGTATGAAATGGTCAATACCTACAATTAACCATTCAGTTAGGTCTAATACTATAGAGGACACATCCTTTTTAAACATGGAATGCAGAGGTAGATCAGATATAAATGTACGGAAGCTATCCCAGTCAGCCTTAGTGTATCGATATACTGTACGATGAAGTGGTACGTCTGGGGACTTATTACATTTCATTTTTATCTTAATTGATACAACAGAGTGGTCGGAAGATCCAAGAGGCGACAGAACAGAAACTGAACATAGTTCAGGGCAAGTTGTGAGAAAAAGATCTAGTAGGCTCGCATACTGGCCGTCATTATCGGGCACACGGGTAGGTTCCTGAACAATCTGAGTGAGGTCATAGGCAATGGAGAAATCATGACAGAACCTCCCCTCATCATCGGTCTTGTTTGAGTGGGTCAACCATTCGACGTTGTGAACATTGAAGTCTCCACATACGTGAATGTTAGCTGAAGGATATTCAGGCCAAAGAAAGTAGTTAAATCAACAGAATACTCAAAAGTAGCGACGCACAGGTAGATAGTAACAAAATTAAAAATAGTAAAATACATATGTATATACCAACAGAGAATCAACATACATACAAATATACATATATATATATATATATATTTTTATGTATACACAAACATACAAAACAATACACAGACATATGCATACAGTCATATACTAATATACAACACCGCACACACACATATATATATATATACGCACACATAAATATGTATAAATCACATAAACCATATACATAGAAATACATATGAATACAAATTATATATATATATATATATATATGTATATTTGTATGTATGTTTGTGTGTATGTGTATATATATATGTATTGTATTCTTTTTATATACATAAATATTAGTAGATTATTATTTATAATTAATTAGTTCTTTTTAATTTATTTAATCCCCTCTTATGGCTAAATATGTTATATTAAAAAGATAATAAATATTAATTTTATTCTGTTTTTATTATTATTATTATTATTATTATTATTATTATTTTTACTATTATTATTACTATTATTTTTATTACTATTATTATTGTTATTATTATTATTATTAATTTTAATATTGTCCTTTCATTATTATTTTTCTCTTTTACTTATATATACATTTAATAAAAACGCGAAAACTTTAAACTTACATCATTTAGTATAAAAGGCTTAATTAATTGTAGACCTATGTTTGAACTGCGTTGATATTACTTGTGGACGTATGTTAGATGATAAATATGTCAGTTGGATACATTCGCTGTCTTTTTTTGACATGTTTATTTCTAACGTTTAGATTGTATTTGTAATAATCTTGTCTCATTACTGAATTGTATAATTGTTCATAAACTGGTTGACACGCAGGTTTTTTTCTCTTTCTTTTTCTATATACTGGCAACTTCTTTAAGATTCCTCTCCTATTAATTCTTACTTTCTTTCTTTCTCTTTTTAACTATATCTCAACATTCTTTCTTTTCCCTTCTAGTCCTTATTCTCTTTATAATAACCATTTATATCTTTTTCTTTTTCTTCTCCATATTATATGTATTTTTTTTCTCTATATTTTTTTCTCTCTATATTTTTTCTCTCTATTTTCTTTCTCTATTTCTCTTTTTCTCTCTCTTCTTAATCACTCTCTCTCCATTATAATCTTTTAACTTTATTTAAATTGCCCCCTCCCTCTTTACATCTTATAATTAAAGTTCTGTGTTTTAAGTTTTTTAACTCCAACTTTTAAAGAGTTCCTACCTAAAATAAAAATCCATTATTCATTGAACTTTTGAATAGTCAAGTCGCTGCCTGATGATATCTGTTGTTTGATTAAAACAAGTGGCTATTTGTAGCAGCAGGATGTAACCATGTTTATGTAACAATAAACAAGTATATATATATATATATAAAGATATATGCACTCACACACACACACACACACACATATATATATATATATATATAAAGCAAATAGTAAATAAAACATGTTAAAACATATTTAATCTGAAAAGGAAACACTTAATAAGTGGATTGCCCTTAATCCGCGGAGTTTCAAAGAAATATCTTCCTTCTAATCAGAGCAAAATGCGGGATACGATTTTGCATACACAAGTATTTGATGAAACTGCAAGTACGTCAAAGATCTTACTTGGTAACAGAAAAGTGGAGCAGAGGGAATATGGTGGAGAAAAAGTTTATTTAAGGTGAATAGATAGTCTAGTGAAAGATAAAGTATACGATGAAGGTAAACTCCAAAAATGTAAATGCAAGAAAGTTAATTAAATTTCCATTCACACAAGTAAAATCCAAGGAAATCATGTAATTGGAAAATGGTCCCAAATAATCAAAAATGCCGAAATCCGTGGAATAATTCTCAAATATGTACAAGGAAAATGTGAAAATATTCCAAGAATATTAATAAAAGAAAAAAATAAAATATGCGCTTAACAGGGCTGCCGAAAAAAAGTGTAATTAAGAAAAATCAGTGACGAAGAATAGAAAAACCTAAATGGTGATAGAATTAAATATAAAATAGAAAAGCAAATGTCAACATGATCCAGACAAGAGGCGCGAAAAATATAGGGCAAAAAAGAGGTCAACTGAGATGTACAGGTTATTACTTAAGAAACTATATGCAAGAGTTATTAAAATACACCAAATGAAATAACTAACTAAATAAAATAAAATATAAAATAAAACAATTTAAGGGGAGAGGATGGCCGATATCTACAATTCCGGATAAAGCAAGTAAGGATAAAGCAAGTAAGTAAATGCATATAGAAAAATATAAGTAAATATACATACATGATATGAATGTGTAGGTAGATTGATATATCTGATAGATAGGACTATTTAAAGACTAAAAGGAAAATCGCAGATAAAAAACGGCCAAGCAAAGAAGAGATAAAGAATTAAATAAAGGATTATTAAGTTATAAAGTATTAAAAAAGTATGTAGAAAAAGCGATAATGGTAAAGACAAATTATATATGTCTAATAGCTATTTAATTTCAACATTACCATAATTAAATTTGGACTTATGTTTACAGAAATAGTACAGTTCATTTTTAGAATTTATTATATTGTTATTTTGAGGGGAAGTAATTATAGTTATAGCTTCGGTTGTGCAGAGGCGCCATAACGGAGAGCCTGGTGTATAATACTTAACTTATTTATGATAGTCCATTTGATTGAGAAGAGGGTATTATAAGAGTTCAGTTTTTCAATTAAAGTGGTTAGAGAACCCCCTTGGTTATTATTAGAATTATGGTTGTTAAAAGAAGAAATGTGACTTGATATTCTTTTCTTAATAAACGATGAAGTAGCGCCGATATATCTATGTACTTTATTAAAAGCTAAAGGTCTGGTATTAATATTAATTTGCTGATTTGTAATAGTAAAATAGTTTGAATTTTGTTCATTGTGTTCAACAAAGTGTGGGACAACGATAGTACGACGACTGTTTTGGAGGGGATACTGAGTGTTGTTAGTGTTAGAATGGCTGTTAGGAGAAATATTATTATTCTCATTAATATTATTATTAACATTATTATTATTTCTAGTTGTATAATCGTAGATGGGGGCTGCTCGAGTTGACATAAAATTAGTAACTATATCAGATTAAGGATGGGAAGAAAGATAACTTGAAGACGAAATATTAGTGTCTGTTATGGGAGGATTTCCTGGGAGCTCGTAGTTCTGCATGAATATATAACATCTTTATGGATGCAATAAGTATTGAGTGTGCAAAGATGTTTGTTATTACATTTACACTTAGTTTTGGATTTACTTGTGAAAGGGATTTTTTGGGCGGATTTAAATTTTTTGTTATTAGATGTTAAGCTTTCTTGTGCTAAATTAAGCATTGTTGAATAAGAAATCCTGATTGAGTTTTTATTGAAAATAGAACTATATCTGTTTGGTTAGTTGAAAGAGTTTTGTAGAATTCTTAAGAATTCCTTAGGTATATTAGTTTTGACATTTATGGAGGATTAAACCAAATATTTTCTTTCTCCTGATGCGACTGAGTGGGCTGGGGGTATTACGATTCGTATTTTGGTTTTGATTATATATGAAGACAGGTTCATTGTTATTGATAGCGGTAAATCTTGTTATATTAACTGGTTTCTTGCGAGTCATATTGTGTGTGATTAAAGATTTAAGGCGGCCAGCAGAAGGAGAATAATGGTTGTATTTAATATTTTCCTTGTGTGCTGAGTTCTATAAGGCATTATTGAAGAAAGTAGCATTTTGATAAAAAAAAGTTTTTTTTTATCGGCAGAAATTCTTGTAGATTTTATAATTGAGTTGGGGTGCGTAGAAGATTTATGGACGTATAAAAAGCGTAAGGTTGGGTTTATGATAGGGGCTATACGTTTCAGTGTTAAGATTAAGTGTAACATCTAGAAAATGTTTAGTTTTTTTCGTCTGTTTCGATAATTTTAGAAAGTAAAAGTTATTAAAGAAGTTCTGTAATTTTTAATTGTTTTGTTGTAGTCTCGTGGCCTGGCTGTTGTAGTAAAAAGGGCATCATCTCTATAAAGGCTCCATTGGGTATGTTTAAAGTGCTATTTAAGTTCTATCAGTAAGAAAAGTCCCACTTAATCGATAACTTATGCAGAGTCAGAAAAACCCTTCAAGATGTCAAAGTTATCAGGGGTGTATTTTCTAGTCCAAAACTTTTTGTTAAATTGTATAATGGACTTTCTCGTTAGGAGAATTAGTTTACTTTCTAAATTAGCTAAGACAGAATTTCTTCTATTATTTTTTTTAATTATATATATATATATATATATATATATATATATATGAGCAAACAGTTAATAAGATATGTTAAAAAACACACTTTGAAATGATTTAAAAACATATTAATCTGAAAAGGAAACACTAGATAAATGGATAGTCCTTAATCCGCGGAGTTTCGAAGAAATACTCTCCTTCTCATCAGAGGGTAGGAATTAGCAAAATGCGGGATCGGATTTTGCATGCAGAAGTATTTGATGAAACAACAAGTAAGTCAAAGATCTTTCTTGAAAACAAAATAAGTTTAGCAGAGGGAATATAGTAAAGAAAAAGGTGATTACACATGAATGGATAGTCTGGTGGAAGATAAAAAATCCAGTGACGGTAAAATTCAAATGTAAATCTCCAAGAAAGTTAAAAGAATTTCCATTTGTATATATATTTCCATTTATATATATATAATCTGGTAACTACATAACTCCCGAAGTTAAGCAACGATAAGGCTAGCTAGTACCAGATGGGTGACTATTTTGAGAATATAAGGCGCCGTACGTACTTTAGGCAACACCTGTATCTAGTATCGCGTTTGTTTGTCTTGACCCTGTCTTGCCATCAGAACCAAATGTTTTTGGACGATGACGTGTGGCAGATGCAAGTTTCCACATTTTTCCGAAAGTCATCACAAGTTACTACATCGTCAGATAATTGACGAACCAGTGCCTTTTCGATTTACTTGCCTCTCCATGAGGGAATATTAGACACAATATCGCTTTTTAATCTAAGGAAATGCAACGCTCCTCATAATGGTTCAATCTGGATAAGAGCAAACATAAAAATTGTCCCAGTTTAGTAAGAGTTATCTTTCGTTGAACGAGAAAAGGGTACGTTATTTGCGACATCAGGACAGATAGTACACTCTGATCTTAACCCCAAACTTAAACAAACATCAAAATGAATGGTTCTCGTCTTGGGGAGGCCTCACGTTTTCACAGGCTTCTGGTCTTGACCTTTACTCCTGATCTTAAACTGCATAGACTAAGTGATTTGTCACCTGCATTAACTAAAAAACATGGGCTGGTACCTAAGATCATATTTGTGGTCCAGCTAAGGATAGTGAAGATTTAAAACTTGAGCTGCTCTAGCTTGTAGGAACTCCTGAATGTTATCATTGGGGTGAAAGGCTTACGACTTTTTATATTTTGCCGAAGCCACGTTACAATTTTTTCAACACATATACTACACTATCTTCTAGGAATTGAGAAATGAAAAAATTATAGTGCATGAGTGTGAAATATTATAGTAAACTGATTAAAAAAGTAAAAGTTAGTCCAATTGAGAGGTATATAATATATATATATATATATATATATATATATATATATATATATATATATATATATATATATATATATATATATATATATATACTAGTAGACCGCCAAGCAGGGCACGGTCGTAAAATACGCTACGCTTAAATGTGACATTTTTATTACGTCATATTTCAGATTTATTATTATATTATATTGGGCCCAATATATCGTGATTGTTTAAAAAGTTTTTTTATAAATGCGCTGTGCTCAACCACCAAAAATCGTACCCAAAACGTTTAGCTTACGATTTACTTTTTTCCTTTGGCGTAAATGTTTGAGATATGATTATAGGTTTGCTAAAAAATTAAAACATGGACTGATAGATATTACGTTACGCATGTTACGTGATAGACCTGAGGGAGCGGTTTGCCCCTCATTGGGGACCGCATAATTATGCTAAGATTACGTTAACAGATCCCGGGTAATGACGGATATCCAAAGGACCTAAAGTAGAAGATAAATATATATTTTATTTCATTGTCACAATAGATATATTTGCTTATTGTTTGGAAGTCAGAGATATATATTTTGTTATTCAAAATTGACGACAGGAAATTGTCTGGCACCGACAAACTCAGTGCCAGGTGTTCTGACTGACAGCCGATGACCCATCGGGGCATGGGAATTAGATGTTGACTTTGGATCTTAGATTGCAAGCTAGCGACATGGCAGGATTGCACACCCGCAATCTGGGGTTTTCCATAAGTGCGTGGCGTGATTTGATTGGCTGAGAAAACTTTCCACGCCGAGCCCTGACACTCCTATTAATGCTAGTGCCACGAAAGATTAGTCAGTTTCCAGTCAGAGTTTGTGCGTGGAACTCGAGGTAACAACACCGCTCCCGGATGCTCCGACCCGTCTGCGTGTGGCCTCGAAAAGAAGAGAGATTTGAGACTTTTAAAAACTTAATAAGAATTGAACCATATATTTAAAAAAAACTGTAATATATTTTGTGAAGTAGAATAGAATTCCAGCGTCTGTTGACCTTCTTGCCTGCGTGAATTTTTTATTCGTTTTCAGCATACCAGATTCAATGTGACACCTCCAGAAGTGCGAGACGATACGACCGAGTTTTACGAAGTTTTCAAAGATCATGGGTCCTTGCGTAACTTTGTAAGAGGAGGTATTTCAACACATGCACATTCGTAATGCCGTCATTTGACCTTCACCTGGCAAATTCCATTTTTTCTTAATTTCAAACTTTTGCCCTGATATTCACGCAATCGCAAATATGAAGATTTGCATTGGTCTGAATGCCGTATATATTAAGTGTAATATCTGTAGACCAAAAATACCAGCGGATTTATGTAGGCAAAAATTTTAAACAGATATATATATATATATATATGTATATACATATAGTCATCCACATGCAGTACTGTTTCGTTGTATCACATTTCATAAGTGTGGCTAGACGAACACCTTTCCACAGCCGCGGATTGAACCTACAACCGTCGCATTGACAGTCGCCAGCTCTCACCATTCGGCTACGAATCAGTGCCGTAACTATATCTCCTAGAGTGTGTAATCAATCCACACCCTCCCGTCGCAAAGTGCTCGAAGCATCAGCTTGTTTACAAACAAATTAATAGTGGGCTTCGCTTAATCGCTTTAAATACGCGTCGAGTGAAAATATATTTACAAAGTTCTCAACCCAAAGAGTGGGTGATTTAATTGTTGTCCACATGCAGTACTGTTTCGTTGTATCAAAACTCATCACTGCTGCTAGACAAACACAAATTCTAAGTCAACGAGGTATATTACTCTGGCATCGAGACCATCGAAAACAAATTCGGCTTATTCTACAATAGCGCTTTCCAAAGAAAACATAAAACCCGTTCTTAGGGATAAACCATCAAATCTCAAATTACAATGAAATACGTTTAAGGTAGTCAATTTAATACAATAATTATGTTGAGATACTTACAAAAAGTAATAACATTTTAATAAAAATGATTAGATAACCCGTAATTGATGATTTAATATATTTGCTCGGTTTCAAACTCTTTAATTTACACTTCAAACGTTGCTTAACATTTTGTAGTACAGTAGAAACAAAAAAGCTGAGAACCCCATTTTATGTCGAATTAAATATAGAATTCTTTGAACGAGAATATTCTAAATCGTAACCTTATATTATATAATCTACAGGTTTTCACATGAGACTTTGTCGAAGATAGAATTTAATGTGCGGAAATCATTTAACATTCTACCGTACAATTAGTACTTTACAGTATCAAATATTAAGATTTATTTTTTAAACCTAATTCCGTATTTACCTTGCTTATAAAGACTTTACATATTTATTTTAGATATTTAAAGAATACACGACCATCCGTTAAACCAGTAATGCTCTCCGACGTTGGTAATCAACGGAAGATAAAACTTAAGAATAACTAGAAAAAGTTAGGAGAATATGAAAAATGGCACTGCGTTTACCAAAGATGATCAACTAATCTCATAACCTTTGATAGAGTATGACATAAATGTTTACTTCATAAGATCCCCATCTACGGTATAACTAGAAATGTTTTCTAAATTATTAAATCATTTCTCTCTGATAGGTTAGTAAGAGTAGTGGTTAATGGGCAGAAATCAGAAGCTGTCAGTATTAATGCTGGAGCCCCTTAGAGATCCATCCTGGGCCCAACTCTCTCCATGATTTACATTAATGATCGTCCAAATCACACCCTTACATCATTCGTTCAGCATTCATGCTGATGACACTACTATCTATGGTAGCACATCTAAGACCGCAAACGATCAAGTTCTCTCTGGTTCTCTCTCCTCTGATCTTGAGCAAGTGGTTCAATGGGGAAAGAGGTCGCTTGTTACTTTTGAAGCATCTGAAACCAAACTTTTATGCTTACATCATCAACGCTCTGATTCCCATCTGGCATCAACTGAAATGACTGGCTCTCGTCTTGGGGAGACCTCATGTTTTAACAAGGTTCTGGGGTTGACCTTTTCTCCTGATCTTAAATGGAACACATACATTAAATCCGTTACCAAGGCCACTAGAAAAATGATGGGATCCTTCTATCGATCCAGTAGATATCTAACTACTGATGCAATTCTCTATCTATATAAGAGCCAGGTACGTCCAAACTTAGGCAGGGGCTGCTAGAAAGGACTTATCCTGTCTTGATAGAGTTCAAAATAGATTCGTAGCCTCGTAGGGAATGCCCTTTTCTCTTCCCTGCAATCTCTTTCTCACAGAAGAGATGTTGCGAGTTTGTCTCTGCTTTATCGTTATTTTCATAGCAAGTGCTGCTCGGCTGAGCGCCAATCTTTGGCCCCCCCTCGTCAAACTTTCACAAGAAACAACCGTCTATCAGAAAACACTATCACTAATTTTCCCCACTCTGTACCTAAACCTAAACGTAAATTCCATGAGCAAAGCTTTTTCTTAGAACTGCACGCCTATGGAATTGTCTTCTGTTTTCCTTCTTTCCAGCTGACTACAATATGGTTGTCTTCAAGTTTAACGTAAACAAGTTTTTGATGAGCCGTTCCATATAAGTTAACAAATTTACCCAATTTTCATTACTAACGATTACTATATTGTCCAATTTCTACTGTACACTCTTTAACGCTTACCCTCTCGTGGACTCTTGACCTTGATAAGTGGCGATGCCTATGTAAAAAAAATACGGACTTCTCTATACAATAAATAGAGAAGTAAAAAATATAAACAATGGATTGATTACGCAGGTAATCCTTGAATCTAGTATATAGCCGTGAGACACACCAGCATCAATATGAAATGGTGAATGAAAGTACACGATTTAGAATTATTGCAATTACCGATAATAATATTATAAACTGCTAATATCAATAACCTCGCCACCGTTACCCTCAAGTTTCTGTAGAAGACCCAAATGCAATGTTAAAACTTCTCAATGATTAGCAGTTACATGAAAATTACGAAAGGCAGACTTTCCATGAAGTGAATACGCTTGCGGTTAATTAAACCTTATAACCGCTTTGCTAATAACGGAATGGGAACTATTTAGGCAATACTAATTTGGATCAGATAATTTTGAGAAGATAAAAAACAGGTCTCGGCACAATATTTGAGAACGAATACAGTAGTTGAATCCTAATCTGTCGTCTTAGAAACATTTGTAACAGAAAGTAACCTAGTATGTAATACTTGAAGTAATGATTACATGATCAAAAATAATACTTATTTCCATAGAAAAAAACAATATAACCATTACCAACCGATTAATAAAAACATTGTCAACAAAACACCCTGGCAAATAGAGCACACTTATCATTAGTAGATTAAATAACCTGAAGATCATTAAATAAAAGACGGACAGCTGACTTGTAACTATTTACCACACGATTTAGGGGTCTCTAAAAATCACGAACGTTAATGTTTTAAGATGCGATAGGATTACAGATCGTTTATGAATATGTTGCATTAATCTCAGAAAGTCCTCTATGTAAGCAGTACTAGTTCTTCTGTTAAATGTTTAAAGCTTGTAAATAATCCTGGAAATATAGATAAAAGTAATGATTACAATGAGGAAAGACAGAAGCAACAGTAGATGAAAACCATAGATGTGAAATAGTTTTCAATAAACTTAAGAGAAATTAGTGTGTGAAGTCCGAAAAGCAGCCATACAGCAACATGTTCAGCAGCATAATTCGAGGATAAACTAAACAAAGACCGATTGAACTACACATAGCTAGCTGGCAGTTAAATGTATTTATATGGAAGTGACGATCATTAAATGACGTTATAGAAAAATGTTTTTCTGACATAAACATAGACATAGTCAGAAAAAAAAAACTGAGAAAGAAGAACACGAAACAGATAAAAATGTAAAAACAGTAAGAATGGTTGATGACAGTCATTATCAGGAAAGCGTATAGAGAAGATAATTAATTTATGACAACCAACGAGACAATGAAAAGGTAAAATAGATTTCAGCAGTTAGATCTCTGTGGTTAGAGTATTGCTGACCAGTCGGAATGTTGGATATTGAGGTCACCAAAACAAATAACTTGCATAAAGATGGATCCCAATGAATTAATAGTTATTTTAGGGGAATCCTAACAAGGAGGTTGTGCAGAAAGCTGTTTAATAACATTACGCTTATGTTTCATTTATTATTAGAGTTTTCCTTCGTGCGAGACCAATCATGGTTGGACGTGTCATTCACAATTAATGCTCCTTTTACAAGCAACGCCTGCACGGTAAGTTTGCATAGGATATAATGCTTCTATAGATTTGGAAAACCATGCTAAGATTTATATCATATAAATAACTAATATCAATTCTATTTGTCTTCGTGGTTACTGTTTTAAAACATACCGATATGCACTAGTTTAAATGTGAATTAATAGCTTTCTATACATCCCAAATAAAGATGTTGGTAAAACACATATTAGATCAGAGTAGATTCTTATGTATAAATAACAATATGTGTTTCGGATAAAAAAATATTAAGAAATAACTTTATCTATTGTGCATGGATTAGTTAAGCTTTTACTTATTTTTAATTATCATTTCTCAGCAGCAGAGACTGCAGCAGAAAAGACTAAAAAAGGTGCATGCTATGCACTACTTGGCAAACTAGTAATAGCAAAGATTGATGAAATGGTAACATCCATTATTCTCGCTCGGGTGGAAGTAGACATTTAATATAACTTTATAATTTGCAACGATAATATGCTGCAATGTCACATCTGACTGGTGTTAACTCTCATAGTTAGTACATCGGTTATTTGAAAAATATGCAGTATTATTATTATTATTATTATTATTATTATTATTATTATTATTATTATTATTATTATTATCTATTGGACTAAACGATGACTTTGCGAACAGTAGCAAGTTCGCTTGATCGATTGATAGAATTTACTACGTGGCCGCGCGGTAATTCGGCCTCAGAAACAAGATAATCAAATCGCAACTTTTTGGGAACCGTAAGAGTATTTGAAGTTCACTAACGAACTGAGTTGAATCAATCTTAAAATACGTGAAAACATTTAACAAGATAAACGGAAATATGTTCCCTGATTTCAAGGTTCACCTCATCAAAGTTAGACCATTAGGTAAGAAGGAAAGCCATTCTATAATGCTTCAAATGAGCAATACATAAATACGATCGATCTTTCAGAAAGAAATAACGATGTTTAACTTACTAGTGTTACATGGGATGACAAACACTACAAAAATCTATTTTATTTCGATTTTATTTTACAATTTAAATCGATGACAAATTTTAATATAAGATTTTATATAACGAAAAGTAATATATTTTTAAAATTAAGTTTATACTTCCTAATATTTATAAAATGATTATTATAATAAGTGTACTGAATATATGTTATATAAGTGAACCTTTTAAGTTTAGACACGTTTATGTGAATTAGATGACGCCCCCACCCCTAAAAGGCTAACAGTTACTAATTCGGTAAATGGTTAAAATAATACCGGATGGCAGCTAATAGTTAAAACAAAATGGTGCGATCATAATACATAACACGCTAAAGGGGAAACGGAAAAATGATAGAAAGAGAGAGAAAGAGAGAGAGAGAGAGAGGGAGGGGGCGAACAAGCGTAAAGATATACGGAGGCAGATTTGTTTATTTCTTGAGAAATCTACTGGAAACTTTAAAAGTCCAAATTAATACGTTCCGCAATTATTGAAGTCTAAGAATGATGCATATTAAGCATCAATTTTAAAAAGCTTGTGAATTCCTCATGTTTTGAAAAATGAATGTATATATATGTAAATATATATGTATGTGGATGACACTATATATATATATATATATATATATATATATATATATATATATATATATGGTGATACCTGTTCACATATACAAACAAGTGACGCACTATTTCATTTGTTAATATTATTGTTCAAAAAAACTTAATTTTTATCTTATGAAATTAGTCATTTTTGTTCTTTTTTCACGTATTGTAGCGCAATCAGAATTTCTCTAATATTATTGCATAACTGATTTTACAATTCAGTTTTGTATTTTAGAACTTCTATTATTGTATTTTCGAGCAGTGTCGTATATTAAAGTTGCATTTCTCATAAGATATCGGCGTGACTACCTTCTTTGAAAGTCCATATTCGATTTAAAAAAGTAATCAAATAGAATTACACACCATTGTTATAGTCGATTTGCTGTGTGAGTTGATACACATTTTTACTTCACCAAAATGTCATCAGCAATTTGTGATCCGTTTGCAGAAGACAATCTCTTTCTATAAATGTCTGTAAAATTTTAACAGCGTAAATTATTATTGAACATTTTTGCTATCCGAAGTTAATTTCAATCCTCGGGTAGCGGCAATCATGCTATTCGCTTGGAAGAGTTCCTCTCTGAATTGTAAAGCAATACAACACGCAATCCCGAATTATTAGCATTAGTTGCTCCAATTTTTTTTTCCACAGGTCCAAATGTGATAATGATAACAGCACAGAATTGTATCTTTAAAAACCTATTCTCCTTTTTTAGTGTATAAACTTTATGCCTGTTTATCAAACTATTTAATGGCGTTCTTATGTCATATATCTATATATGCTATAGCAACTTTCTAACCTCTAGAAAGCTGGGAATTCAACAACGTTATTATTTTATCTTCTTTAACTCATCTAGAATCCGTATTCTTCATATCTCTGAACTACTGCTCTTATGTTGCCTTGTGTCGCCTCTTAGTTTTGTTTTTATTCAAAATATCACCTAAATAAGCAATTCCATATTTCACGGCAAACACCTTGTCTATTAATAACTAGATAACGCTTGCCCTTTTCTTTAATCTACAAGGAAGATGATTAAGTTAAACAATTCAATTATGCCTAATTATTGTAAGGTGTTATATATATTCTCTACTTAAAACTTTAGATAAACTTGCGATCAATACAAATTTACAAACCATTTTTACTATTTAATTCTTTCAATATATCTTTCATGGATTGTGGATTATATGCATATTATTTCAAACATCCTGTCCGTCGAAAATTCAGCGAATACTCTGATTTTTCATTTTTTCTGATTAATATATTTGGTTTGTGATATCCGCGAAATAACGTTTTGATAATACGCTAATTATTTCCAACCTTTTTATTTTACACTACTTAAGTACCCGACGTCGCCAGGTTATATTTTAATATTCTGCTCTCATTTATTATCAAACTGATTAAACGAAACATAAATTCACAATAGTTTCTTTTTCCCCATCCTCCACGCGCTATAGGCTGTTGGTGCGTTTTTTATAGATGTTTCACCAGAAGCGCTAATTGTATATTCGGTTTAGTTTTTTATCTTCTAACCTTTCTTTTTTTCAAAATATATTATAGAGATTGCAAATTTTTGTTCGTATGTTTGTGCATATGTAAAAGCTGTTAACTCCAATTTTTTTTATTATTTAATGTGCAATATATACAAAGATGACATGAGTAATCTATTTTGTTAATATACTAGTTAAAATTTGTTAACAGGTCTACCTATCCGAACACTGTAGAATTAATTACGTAAAAAAGATTTAAACATGGCAAAGAAGTGATTTGAGAAAAGTGCAGCGGACTGATCATGAAATCTATATGTCCTCATATTAAAACTAAGAGTGATTTTTTAAAAAACTTTTAACAAAGAGGTGATGTATAAGGACATGCATTGAGATTAATTGCTTTAGTGCATTTGGGAATTACAAGTAAGATTTGAGGAAGATCGCCAAATAACCAAAGAGTGCCACTGCTCATAAGTGTGTTGTTTTCTTGCAAGTTCCTAAGACTACAATCTAATGGCTGAAATGCCCTTCAATGAGACATGGTACATCCATGCCAAACAATTAATCTAGTTCGTTGAAATAAACTTGCCATGCTGAAAGCTCGTGGTACGTCGTAAACACACTCGTTTTCAGATTCCTTGACTAAATCAAGAAACAACTTGAAAGTAGAGTGTGCAATACGACCCCTCACTTGACGTCTTGCTGCAACACTATAAAAAAGCAACTGATTATGCAATGATACAAATCTGCTGTATGATAAATATTGTTATGAAATGTAATGGCAAATAAATTACGTAACCGCTTGGGTGACTGGAGAAGTGATGCTTTATCCATCGTTTTCTCCCAGTGTGCGTCATCCTGTAATAGATCAAGGGAGGCTCAAGCATTTCAAATGTTTCAAAAAGTTGGCCATTAACTGTTTTCAGGTTTTGAAAACTCTTCAGTCCTTAAACTTTATGAAGAAAATTTAATCTCAATGTTCACCTAAAATTACACCGGTGAGACATAGTACCAATAGCGACAAGAGGATCCTTAGCACATACACAGGTGGGATAATATGAAAAACAGCAGTCCGAGAATAATTTAAAAATAAACACATTGATAATATCTTCATCATTATACGATATCTACCATCTTCATCGTGCAGAGATTCTTTTCCGGAGCAGCAGCATTTCCCGTCCTGTTTTGAAACAATTTGGAATTTTGGCTTTCTTGAGATTCTTTTTTGCAAGCAGTCTCGCAGTCCATGCCATGTTTTGGAAATGTCTAGCCTCCCGTGCTTTTTGTAGTAGCATTCCTTACT
The DNA here is from genome assembly GCF_053919585.1 of Euprymna scolopes. Lineage (NCBI taxonomy): Eukaryota > Metazoa > Mollusca > Cephalopoda > Sepiida > Sepiolidae > Euprymna > Euprymna scolopes. The sequence continues at coordinate 47,326,963 of NC_136506.1, read as the reverse complement.
CGGTTAAGGAAAAGTATGCCATCGCGTTATTGGAATCTATGTTGAAGATAAGCTGTTAATCATTTAGACAACATTGTTTTGTATTTGATTTGCTTTTCTGTGACATTGCATATAAAACTACTTTTTGTTGTAAAATTGTGAATAAAAACATGTAAAATCTTACATTAAGAACACGAGGTACACACACACACATAGACACACACATAGACAGACCCATATATATATATATATATATATATATATATATATATATATATATATATATATATATATGGTTTCTCATGAGGTTCAGTAACAGGAAAAAATTCAAGACACATGCACCACCATTTACATACTTATTTTTTTAATAACATGTGTGTATGTGTGTGTGCGTGTGTGTGATGTAAATAATTGGAAATAATATTATAACCTTATGAGGACAAACAAATAAAATTTATTTCTATACTCATCAACGTTTCGTTTATATTTCTAGACGTTCGCTGGTATTATTATTTGGAAGATTCTATATATATATATATATATATGTGTGTGTGTGTGTGTGTATATATATATGCATATTGAGAGATAGATATATTTGAGAAAGAGAAAGTCTGCGTTTGTGATTTACATTTACGAGGACTATCTAGGTTTTACTTTTACTTTTTATGAAAGCGTGGGGACTTAGATGTTGATAAGACGAAAATAGGTTTCCACTCACACACTTGATTATTGTATTCATCTTAAATTCATGTTAAATTTCAGAATTTTATTTATCGTCATCAAAATTGAAATTGTATTTTTACAACTTCCATGAACGCTTTTGTTCATTAAAAAAAAAAATTTTTTAGCTATGTTACAAAACTTGAAAAAAAATCCCCACCGCCAAATAAATAATGTGTAAGGAAAACTTGATAAAAATCACTCATTCGTACGCTTTTCCATGTTGGTTTATTTACGAAAATGTTTAGTATGTGTTAAAAAAATCTGTTTTGTGTTTTCATAGTTTTCTCATATTTATTTAATAAATGTGAACTAAAAGTTTCTAAAGACACAGCGATTTATTTCTCCGTTCACTCCCACATTTCTACCCGGTCGTTTTCATATTTTCCTGACGTAATATTTACGCTGTTAAGCCTTTTAATTAATATCTTACATTTTTCCACATTAGATTTACGCTGTTCGCCCTTTTTATTAATATCTGCACATTAATCGTACCCACAAAACAGAACACTTTATACTTAGAAAAATATTTATAATGTTATTTGATTATACACATGTGTATTATATACTATAGTGTATATTGTCACCAATTTTTATTCCGTATATCGAGGTTATACTGTGCTATGAATGTTTTTGAACCATGCCAATGCCTAAATCCTTTTGAAGTAAGAAAGAGTTTGTCAATGACCTTAGTTAAATAACGCTTTTTTTACTGTTTCGTTTATCTGCTGACTTGACCGTGTGTGTATTAATTCACAGATAAGCCGATATATAAAAACCGCTTCTATAGAGACTGGTTACATAATATGTAGACATGACACGCTGGTAATTTCTTTATTTCATCATGGCATCTTTGATCAAGTCATTTCTGGAATTTTAAATAACAGCGATGATTTAGTTCAATTAGTTTTAATGTGATTTAAACATAAACTTGTACAACATTTTTTTATACCAAAATTCAAGATTGATGAAAAACTTGTTTTCATACGAAACTCTTAAAAAACATACGCTTACGCTAAGTCTGAAATATCTGTATAATCTTAAGCGAGTTAGGTTTCGTGATAGAAAATTCTTATTGAATTGTGAATGCATATAAAATTCAAATTTTATAGCCATCGACAAAATGTGTTTTACTAATATATTATTAACAATAAAATATTAAGTATATATTCCGTTTAAGCGTGTTTCCATTTATTTTTGGCGCTAAGACGTTCTAGCTGCGACAGGACATGTTAATTACGTCATTATGTTTGATACTAGAAAAAAAACTATACCAATCTTACAAAAATAATCTAGCTTTTGAACACTGTAAAATAATATTTATTCTTGAAGAAAAATACAATATAAACAAAACGAAATATACAACAAATTTATGCATGTTTATATATGTTTTCTCAGAATAATTATACGATTTTATGAAACCCAATTATTTATTTGATTATATCTTTATTTATCAGTTTCATTTATGGAAATATTGATTCTTGTCTAAAATGAATTTGCTTATTCCATTTCTGTCTGCCTGTAGTACTATTAAGTTTTGATTTTAAATTGTATTCTTATAATTTTATGACAAATAAATATTTTTTTACATAGGTATAACCATTTATCAATGCCTAGAATTTATTGAGGATAAGGGCTAAACAGTGTACAGTAGTTAATTGGAAAATATATAGTAATGCTTAGTAATGGACATTCTGTTAACTTATGTGGACGGCAACTTAAGAACTTGTTACGTCGGACTTGAAGATAACCGTACTGTAGTCAGCTGGAAAGCATGCAAACGAATACAGTTCCACAAGCAAGCAGTTCTAAGAAAGAACATTTGTTCATAAAATGTACGTTTAGTTTTAAGCACAAACAAACAGTGTGAATAATTATCGATAGTGTTTTCAACTAGACTAGTGTTCTCGTGAATGTTTGACGAGGGGGGTCATGGATCGGAACTCAGAATAGCACTTGCCATGAAAATCACGATAAAGAAGAAACAGATTCGCAGCATCAATAAATAATTTAGAGTGGAATATCTGTTCCTTTCTAACAGATAACCTATTCTCTCTTCAATTCGTGAAAAGGAAATTTTTTATTTTGAAATAATTTTTTTTTGTCTCAATCATGTCGCCTTCATTTAGTTAATTTCATTCTCGCCTTCATAAGTAAAGTAAAATATTAATTACAAGCAGAAATATATCTTCCAACAAACGAAAAATGTTATATTGTAATATCCTCTATCTTTCTCTCTTTCTCTCTCTAAATATCTCTCTCTGTCTATCTGTTTCTTTATATCTTTATAGATATATATATATATATATGGGTGTGTGTATACATATACACACAATCACACACACGCGCGCATATATATATATATATATATATATAAATATATATATATATATATATATATATATATATATATATATATATATATATATACCCATGCTTAATATATTTAAAAGAAAGATTTTATTTACAAATATTTTTTATGATTTCCTAAAAATTCAAACGCCAAGAAATAAAATTTATTTACTTTCGCATATATTTTTATTATTTGATGTATATAATTAGAATTTTTTAACAACAATTTAAAAATGATATAGATGTTGCATATAGTCATTTCATCATATCTCACTGTTTCGGAATGCAACAAAGCATGTTTCATGTATGCATTTTCCTGCACACCATTATAGAATAAAAGATAAGCAATTCAATCTTCTTCAGAGAAGTCAAAATTTCTCCAATCAGTTGGCAGTTGAAAGGGTTGTAAAAGTTTAAGCAGAACTATTTTTATATATCAAAACTCATTAAAACAAACTTTCATAAATTTCAAAGATCATGTAAATGCAACCATAGATCAGAATGTATATTTCCTTTTAGCTTCACAAGTGCTTTACGATATATGCGTGTAAGAATCCAAGATACGATGACATGTGAGAAATTATGGAAAACCAGACCTGTTTATCACATTCACCTTAACCCCAAAAGAGGAAGGAAATTCAACATGGACTTTCCCTGGACATCAATCGAAAAATATTTATTGCCCATTGGGTTTCGCTTGAAAATAATCAAAGTGATGAATTTGATAAACGAATCATGAATCCTTGCCCCTTTACGATGCTACATGTACACAATTGAGTAGTAAAAGACCGGCTTGCCTCATACAATTATATTATTGTGGTATACTAGAAAAAACATCTCCAATCAAATTGATTCCATTATATCAGCTGAGTTTCCTGATATAAAAACTGATCAAATTTTTTTAAAATAGTAAATGGGCACATGGCGCATGAGTCGTGTGGTAATATTTTTAGAAGTTCACTTTCCACCGTTGATAACAATGTACAAAAAGACATCCTTAAAACTATTCACTTGAAATTAGTTTAGTGGGGATAGTTATCCGTCTTTTTTTATTTTACACAATGATAACCACTTATCAAGGGCATGAAGCCACTCAGGGATAAGGGTTATTGCAAGTACATTACGTTAGTGTGGAGATTTGATGAAGTGTTTACTTAAAGGGGTGGTTCATTAGGAATTTGTTAACATTGGACTTGAAGACATCCAAGTTGTAGTTCGGTAGGAAGCAGGAAGACGGAACAGAGTTCCACATCCGTGCAGTTCTAAGAAAGAAGGTTTGTCCATGGAATCCGCGTTTTGATTTAGGCACATATATAGAGTGGGGGAAATTTTTCACAGTGGATTCAGCTAGACGGGTGTTTTTCGTGAAAGATTGGCGAGGGGGACCAGAGATTGGAGTTCAGACGAGCACCTGTCATGGAAATAATGATAAAAAAGGATAGGCTCGCAACGTCTCTTCTGTGGGAGAGAGGTTGCAGGGTAGAGAAAAGGGCATCCCCCACTAAGCCACGAAGTCTATTTTGTACTCTGTCAAGGCAGGATAGGCTATTTTAGCAGCTCCTGCCCAGATATGGCAACAGTATTCCATCCTTGGACGTACTTGGCTTTTATTTAGATAGAGAATTGCATCAGTAGTGATATATCTTCTGGAGCGGTAGAAGGATCCCACCATCTTTCCAGCGACCCTGGCAACAGACTTGATGTACGTGTTCCATTTCAGATCAGGAGTAAAGGTCAAACCTAGAAGCTTGTCAAAACACGGGGCCTCACCCAGACCAGAGCCATCAGAATTGATGCCAGCTGGGGATCAGAGCGTTGATGATGTAAGGATAGATTTGGTTTTGATGCATTAAAGGTAACCAGCCACATCTTCCCCCACTGAACCACGCGCTCGAGATCAGAGGAGAGAGAATCAGAGAGAACTTTGTCATTTACAGCCTTTGATGCGTTGCCGTAGATGGTCGTGTCATCAGCATAGATGTCAACGAATGATTTAAGTATGAGTTTAGTGAGGTCATTGATGTAGATCAGGAAGATAGTTGGGCGAAGGATTGACCCCTGAGGGACTCCAGCATTTATATTGCAGGCCTCCGACTTTTGTCCATCTACCACTACTCTTATGAGCCTATCGGAGAGAAATGATTTAATGATTGAGAAAACATTTCCAGTTATACCGTAGCTAGAAATCTTGTGACGTAGACACTTATGTCATACCTTGTCGGAAGCCTTTGATATTTCAAGAGCAATTGCCCTAGAAAGGAAGCCTTTGTCAAGAGATTCACTAATCCTGTGGGATATAACCGTCAGCACATCTGCGTTAGCTCTTGCAGAGCGGAAACCATATTGTGTGTAACTAAGAAGGTTATTCCTGCTGAGGTAATTGACTATTTCTCTATTTAATACGGATTCCAGAAACTTACTCATAACAGACAGGAGACTTATTGGTCTGTACTGAGAGGGAGATGACTTATCACCTGAATTCTTTAATACAGGGCAAACTGATGAGGTCTTCCAGGAAGTCGGAAAGCACTTCTTAAGGCAACGCTTAAATAGTTTCGTAAGTATGGGAGCAAGTTCTGGTTGAAGCTTTTTTAACACTATAATTGGGATGCCATCAGGGCCAGTTGCTTTACTGGAATCTAGGTTCTTGATTAGCTTGGCGACCTGCACGGATATTTGTATGTTACGTAGCTTGTTCTGTGTTATAGGAGGAAATATGGGGATTTGATGGCCTTCGTCGCATAGGGTAGAATTAGCTGCAAAGTTCTTGACAAAGAGTTTGGCCTTGTCTGACGCTGACGAGATTACCTCTTTTTCATTGATAATTGTTGGGATAGAAGGCACACTTCTGTTCAGGATCCTATTTGTTATTTGCCAAAACTGGTGGGAACCAAGCCGCTGATCAGCTACCTTGTATTTAACAGACTGGGAATATAGCTCTCTTGCATTTTTTATTACTCTTTTACAGTGGTTGCTGGCAGTCCTGAAAGCAGCTTTAGTCTCAGTGCATCTATTACGTTGGTAGCTATGGAAAAAGTGATTTCTGTGTGCGATAGCAGCAGCACATTCTGGGGAGAACCAGGGCTGGTTGTTAGGTTTTTGTTGGAATTTTTTAGATGGTAGGAATTGGTCTATGCCTACAATTAACCATTCGGTCAGATCTGATACTATAGAGGACACTTCCTTTTTAAACATGGAGTGCAGAGGTAAATCAGATATGAATGTACGGAAGCTATCCCACTCAGCCATAGAGTATCGGTATGCAGTACGGTGGAGGGGTACGTCTCGGGGCTTCTTACATTTCGTTTTTATCTTAACTGATACGACGCCGTGGTCGGGGGATCCTAGAGGAGAATGAACGGAACTTGAACATAGCTCAGGGGAAGTTGAGAGAAAAAGGTCTAAGAGGCTTGCATATTGACGGGGTGTATCGGGCACACGGGTGGGTTCGCGAACAATCTGAGTGAGCTCATAAGCAATGGCAAAATCATGACAAACCCTCCCCTCATCATCTGTCTTATTCGAATGGGTCAGCCATTCCACGTTATGGACGTTGAAGTCATCACAGATGTGGATGTTAGCCGAGGGATGTGAAGACAGTACGTGGTCTATTTTCTCAGATATGCTCTGGTGTTAGCAAGTGCAACCCTGAAGCACATATAGGGTTAATTAGGATCTTCTCTAGATATATCCTTGCCACACGGGAAGCCATCCTTAATGTAGGCACATATTCAGGTGTTAAATTAGAGTATCCGTTAATTATGAACTCATCTAGGGAAGTGGTCGGCCCTATACCAGTTTCACTTAGAAATAATATGTCCGGTTTCGTCTCCTGTAATTGGGTTTCAACCTCTTGAAGGTTGGAACGTAGACCCCTCATGTTGGATTAGGAGACATGGTAGTAGAGGTCTTCGTTGGAAGATGGGGTTCTAGGTTTAATCGAGTTTTTATTCTGGGGATATTTCATGTTGAGGTATTCGGATTTGTGGAACAGGTCGGCATACTTGGTTAGAGCAGTACAGAGAGGGAAAGTAAGAGAGAAAAAGACAGGAAATTTTATTCTTTTTTGTAGCACACGAAAAGGTAAAGCCGTAACAATTACCCACTAGTATGGCACCGAAAGGCCTCACCAGGGATTACTGCATGGTCCAGATCCACTCACCAAATGGCAATACAGCAGCCCGAGTACTCTGCGCCTGCTGATAGGACAGCCTCCAAAGTGGTTAATCCAAGGTTCGGGTCCCTGACTATCAGGCGGATAACGTCAGTCCAGACAAAACGTTTACCTCCAGCACCCTTACTAGTGACATGGCCACAAGGACAGCCAGAGACAGATAAATTTCCGACATGTCAGACTACTGGTCACCAAGTACTACAGACCTTTAAGCAGCTTTTCTTCACCCTTTGTCAGAAAAATCACTCATTGAATGAGGACTGAATGACAAAATAGGAGAAGCGAGATTTACTGGAGCTGCCGATAACACATCCACTGTATTATCTACTCTCCATTTAAAAAAGGGGGGAGGAGGGGAATGGATACAGGTGACTTATTTATATCTAAGTAGTAAGTCCGGTGCTAAGTTAACAATTCATGACATTTTTGATGATAATCTCCCCTCCCATATTAATGGGTGGAAGTTTGTCGTTATCTATCGAGTTTTAATCATTAGAGTTTCACCTTATAATAAATTTAAATCCAATAATTAACTATTATCAATTTGTAAAGTCGGCTTAATATTAATTTACATTCGAGTTTAGATAATTATTCAAGGTTTTACTTTAGGAGGTTCGTTTGCATGAGTAACTGTTTCTTTGTACTGTATTATATTTCGAATGTACTTGAACATAAGGCTAACTATATTAGATGGTTTGATTGGTCAGCAAGGAAGCAAGCATTTTCAATACAGAAAGCTTGCAGTAATAGTATATATTAAGTATGCTACTTAAATAAAGTCCTAACTTTATCTACTCTAATAGAGAATAATTTCCGGCATTTTTTATTTAATTGTTAGTTTCCGGCATTTTGTTTGTTTTTATCGTTTACTTTGTAGCATGGGGGGAAGTGACGGATAAGACAGGGGAATACAGACAAAATACATAAATAAAACACGAAAAACAAGTTTTAAAACAAGGTAACATAAAACATTTCGGATTAGTTTTTAAAAAAATACTTAACGTTTTTGCACTAGTGATCCGTCCGCTGTCTGTTTGTCATCTGGTAGCTGGCATATCATCATGTCTTTCTAGAGCGAAAGAAGATTTCTATTTCCGGATAACTTGGTCGAGTGCCTATCTATTTATAGAATAAAAATCGTTACGTTCGGATGTGTAAAATATTTAATTTACATTTTTCTTTATTGTTAAACAGTTCTTATAGCAGAAGATCGCCTTAAGATGGTTGCTTTGAAACTATCATTGGCATACATGAAGTTGAGCATAGGTGTACTGTGACTTACCCCCCTTACTTTCAAATACATGCAATGCTCACATAAAAGTTGGAGTTTACAATTCTGTAGAAATCTATAAAAAAGTTAGCAAATACATAAACGATGGATCTGATGCAGCAATGTGTTCCTTACAAAAATGTTAGTGAAGTTACTCGATTTGAAATATCGACACTAATGACGCATCTTGGCGTATTTTTTTTTTTATTCATGAAAGGAATTTTCCAACCCAACAGCTTGCAGTTCATCTGGAAAAGTGTCAGAGGGTTTATTTCACAACCAAAAATGCTGGCCAAGTTGCCCCAAACGAGAAGATGCAACTCTTATCACATTTTTTAAATTGTGTGGACAAGATAATTTTGCAAAAACTTCATAATGAGATTCCATCTCATTACACATGGATTAACAACACATGAGAAGGAGAACATCCAGGTGTTAGATTTGACACCGAAATTCGAAGAGTTTACTCTGTGTATCTGTGTCAACATAGACGTTTCTGTTTTTGAAACTCATTCACCATGAAATAAGAGGAGCGATTTCAGTTTCATTTTTTAAAACTATTACTGGACTAACTTTTGGCCAATATTATATTGTTTACAGGATTTTACATTCTCTTTGCAATTAAATAATTGTAGTGGGTCAATGTGCGTGGATAATAAAATCCCCGATTTTTCTGCTGTTTTTAATGTATTTTGTTGGTCACTCAAGCTACGAATGGCAGCAATGTTGATATAAACATATATTTTTCTGCAGAATTTCCTTTTTAAAAATATTTTGTTTTAGTTTCGATACTAGGAAATAATTTCTTTACACGCATATCTCCTTTTCATTATTTTAAGTCTTTTTAAAACCTAGTCAACGACAGGTACTTCTGTTTATATATATATATATGTACATATAAATATATATATATATATATATACATATATATATGTGTATATATATGTATGTATATATATATATACATATACACACACACACACACACACACACACACATATATATATATATATATATATATATATATATATATATATATATATATATATATACCCCTAAGCTTGAGAACTTTTATCTGAAACTACAGATGCGTTGTGCGAATTCATCTACGGTGTTCGTCGATTTCGTTTATCAAACGGAAATCTATTAACTCTAACTCTCGGCCATTCCGATTCTACTGGCTTGTTAATCTTCACATTTGTCAATCCATTTTCTCCAGGAATCGAAGTTCGTTTTGTAATTTCCATGACTGTAATCAATTACGATTGCGATTCCCACTGTAATGACTTACTCTTATTACTTGTGGCAAAATTATCAAAGAAAAATTATACGACAAAAGTCATTAACTCCCATAGAATTTATGTTTATATAATAGAGACTTGTAGTCTGTCAGCAAGAAGCGAAACTATAAGATGATATAGTTAGTACATTGCACCATATATTTAAGCATATATTAATATATATATATATATATATGCGTGTGCGTGTGCGTGTGTGTATATGTATTATGAGAAACTTAAAAAATTTAAAAGTTATCATTTGTTTGTATTTCAATATTATATATTATTGAGTGCTGCATGCAGATTCTTATCTGTAATTAATGCGTGTACTAAGTAAGATATCGCGCATAATTATATCTTTCTATAGAGAATTATTATCTATTTCTTTCTCTCTCTACATAATTATAAATTATTCTTTCGTTCACATAAGCACACACACATACACACACCCACACACACACACACCTATATATATATATATATATATATATATATATATATGGGTGTGTATATGTGTGTGTTTAAGCAAAAACATCTGATTATCACCTTAAATTAGATGATACTGAATTTAAATGTGACCACGATGCAGATGCATGCTAAGACTTAAACATATTTAGTAAATATTCAGTGTAAAATAGCTTAACATAAATGTGTATGCACGTGTTAATATATATATATATATATATATACATATATATATGTATATATATATATTCAGATATTTTAGAGAAAATAAAATAAACATAAGTGCATTTATGAATGTATTTGTCGGTTTGATAAACGAACATATTATATAAAAAAGGCATAGTCAAGAGGCCTATCAAAGCTTAATGATTCTCGTCGGTATTATATTACGGATATATAGAAAATGCGATATCATTTCTTTCTATGCCACAGTAAGTATTCGTTTATTTATTGCAAAGGTAAATTTAGACAGATTAATAGAAATGCATTTGTCCCCCGATTTATCAGAGACAGACCTATGTTTTCAGTGGCGTCCGTGCGTCATTTAATCCGGACGACTGCAAAAAACCGTCCATTTGTGTTTCCTTAAAGTTTGCCCAGAATTGTATTTCATGAAATCGATGTGCACCGTAAAAATAAAAAAAAATGCAAAAATAGCAGTTCGTCTTCACGAGCTTAAAAAAATGCCCGAAAATGCTTCTGCTACCGTCTTTATTTTCTAAGACCTGAGGTAATTCAAGCGACTACAATTGAAGCCAGTACGCATGTGTTTTATATTTTGTGGTTAAATCGATTATTTATCGGACTGACCTCTATATTATTTAAATATGCTCTATCTGATAATCTATTGAATTAGTATGTCTCTTCTCACGTACGTTTTAATATCTAAATTGATTTGACGTTTTAAATTTCATGTGTTATTACTATTTTTCATATGGTTATCATAAACTACATAAAAACGTTTCACATTACTATAGATAATATGTATTTTTTTGGTTAAAAGCTTGGGGCAGATTTTCTTTCTTAGATATTACAAATTATATTGCTTTTCTCACATCGTCTACTTTGCCGCTCATTTAAGTATGATATTATTATAATCAAAATTTCTATTTACTATAAGCATTTTTGGAAAAATAAATGCTGAAATATTTTTACAAGAAAACGTTGTTTCAATGTAAACTAGAAACCATTATACCTTTACGTTAAAAGTTTTCACCTTTCAGGAAAGTTTATGTACCTATCTGTGTAACTATCTATTTATCTATTTGTCTTTTTTGTCACTAACGTTGTCTATGCTTGTCTGTCTGCCGTCCTGCCCTTTTCTCTCTCTCTCTTTCTTTCAACATATATATATATATATATATATATATATATATATATATATATATATTGGACGATTGACCCGGAGAGATAAAAATCATAAACCTAGTTTGTGACGATGGTGCTCTAACAACTTAGTTAATTAAGTCCTAATCGTAATGAGAAAGTTGTCTCGCATCATAAATGATGTACTCTGTTCATTTATTTTAGGATACTCATACTTATTCAAAAGTTTACTTCATAAAAATACGCCTCTTTATAGCTACGTGCATACCATTATTTCCTTCACTACAGTGCACGTATGTATTATACACTGTTGTGTAAATGAATCATGACTATGAAATCTACGCAATAGTTTTTTACAAATGAGTCACCTCTTAACAAACCCGAATACCACTGGAGAATAAGGGATAATGATTGTAAGTTGATTAGGTAGTAATCGTTAATGGTAAGTTGGGGACGATTGGATTATTTAGATTTAAAATCAACCATACTGTAGTAAACCGAAATACATTTCAATGAAACAGTGTCTTACAGGCAGAGCAGTTTTAGGAAAGAACTGTGCTCTTGCAATCTCCGTATAGATTTCAGCACCGATAGATTGCAAGAGAAACTGTAGATTGCTGTTGGTGCTATTCGAGTATTTTTGTGAACGTTTACCAAGAAGGAACCATAGATTAGTGTTCAATCGAGCAATGGCAATGAACATGACGGAAAAGTAGAGCAGGCTCGCAACATCTTTTCTGTGGGAAAACGAGTTACAGAAAATATTAGGTGCATCACCTACTTCGTTTCAGTACAGGGTTATATACTATCACGGCAGTATAGGGCGCGGCTAGCAGCTTGTGACCAGATGTGACAACAGTATTCCATTTCAAGACATATCTGGCTTTTATATAGATAGGGAATTTTATCGGCAGTAAGATACCTTCTGGAGCAGTAGATTAATCTAACCTTATCTCAACGATATCTGAAATTGATTCGATGCATGTGTTCTGTTTAAGATCAGGATTGATGGCTAGCATCAGAAACATTGCAAGATATAGTACTTACTCAGGGCGAGAGCCATATATTTCATTTACGGCCAGATATAGGTGTTAAAACGATTATGATGAAAAGAGAGAACAGATTAAACGTAGTTTTAGCTGCATTAAAATAGCTCTCCATCTTTTTCTACATTGCACAACGTGCAACGTGAGAAAAGATTCGGTCACTGCTTGTTTTAAAGTTGCACCAAAGATTGTGGTGTCGCCTTCATGTATATACCCAAATGACCTCAAATGATATTTGGGATATCATTGATGAATGCAATTGAAGAGAGTTAGGCCCCGGTTGTAACCCTGAAGGACGCCAATATGGATACTTTTAGCATCTGATTTCTGGCCATTGATGACTACTCTTATAATAAAAATGTTATTGAGAGGACATTTTACACTATTTCCCTAACTGCCATTTTTGTAAAGTAAACTACTAAATGCATTTTACACATAAAGAGTTGTAGTTTTAGAAATAAAATATTTGCTGAAACTTACTAATCCTAGGAGATATTACAGATAACACCTCAGCTGTATATCTAGCAGAACGGAAACCATATTGCATGTCACTGAGCAAGTTAATTTTGTGGATTGGGTTTATCACATATTTAGTTATTACATATTTCATGACACACATGCTGATAATTCTGTACTAGAAAACCAAATAACTGGTCTGCGAGTGTTTTAACTACTGGGAAAACTGGTGAAATTTTCAAAGGTGTTTGAACCATTTTTCCTTAAGACAATGTTTAACTGGTATTGAAAATATGGAAACTAGTTCTGGTTGAAGATCATTGAGCACTATGATTGAAGTGTCGTCGAGGCCAGTTGCATTACTGGAGTCCTGGGATTGATGCTTCATTTGTGGTTGCGAGTTTGTTCTTTTTTTGTCATGGTATCAACGCTAATCAAATCCAATTGGCATTGCCTGATTATATGAAATAAGTGTAAGAAAAAAAATGTAAGGAAAAATTAAAGATGGCGCCCGACTCTCTCTTTAACACGGTAAGATATCCTCAACACGGCACAAGAAGCAACAGCCACACGATTCCCCAGCCAACTCAATCGTCACTTCCCACGTCTTTCCCCTCACCCGCTTTTATCGTCGTTCTAGGCCGGCTAAATTTGCATATTCCGAGAATTCGTGTGACTTTGCGAGACATCATACTTTACAAAAGACGGCGGTCGCCATCTTGGTCCCTCTTTTCTATTTTTGGTCGGTAACGCTGAGCTGGTCTCGAGGTAAGTCTTTTTCCCCTCATCCGTCTCTCCCACGTACCCACACAACACGCAAACACGCGGGCGCTTATCTCCTGGATGCACGTTACACTCCCCCCTGATCTGATGATCACATAGAGAGCACTGGGGGGTGGCCTTTTAGTACGTGTGCTTCTGCGAAGAGGTACATTCACTGTTTCAGATTCGGGCTCTGAATCTGGTTCCGCCTCATCAGATGAAGTATCGCTATCAGTCTCTGGAAGGGGCTCACTTAATCCGTGCATCGGCAGCTCATCGCTAGACGCTTCACTGCTTTCTTCTGTAGTTGTATGACGCACCTCGGTAGCTGGGCGAAGATCTCGCACATGTCGTGGGGTTCCATCGACCAAAACAGACTGCTGGCTAATCACTCCAGATATGTGTCCTCGCTTAAACTTGTCGGTGCACCGATTTCCTGGAGGCCGCACCCACACTGGATCTCCCACTTCATATCTGTTATATGTTCCCTTGTCGGTTGGCTGCGTAGTGTTGATTCCCTTCACTCCGACTCGGTACGTGTAAATAGCATTCGCAGGTGCGGTTGAAGGGGACGTCCCGTCCTTTGGCGTAATGTTGTACCAATATGTTGCTTCCGCAATAGTACATCGCTTCCTGGCTGCAATTCTCTTGATGCTGCGATGGCTTCTTTCAGCAATGCCATTTCCTGATGACACATGCGCACATCGCAACCGTAGACGGACGCCCCACTCATTTAACAACTGCCGGACTTGCTGGCTACAAAACGCTGCATCATTGTCAGTCAGGAGCTCTTCCGGCGCACCTCGCTCAAAAAAAAATGGATGATAAGTGGCGAACAACATTTGCTGAATCCTGTCTGGTCATCTGCCGCCACACCGCAAATCTCGTAGGCCCGCAATCAATGAGAGTTAGAAAGGGCTTGCCACTGTAATGGGTAATATCCATGGCCAGCCGCTGCCACACACTCTCAACTTTCAAGCGACCCTTCTGCCATCGCTCTGGTGCAGGATCAATAGACTGGCAAGCCTCACAATTTCTGACGATCTGTCTGACATCCATCTTGGTCACTGCTGGGTATGCACGCCTCACAAAATAAAGGGTCCTCTTGATACCCGGATATCCGCTCTGTGCATGAATTTTTTGTATTTGACATAGGTCGATTGCAACTGCACAAGATCGAGCAGTAATCTCCATTCCCATCTTCGCGGCTTCATACCATTTGTGAGGTACACGGGTCAGTTGGTCAGCACGATTACAATGTGATGGCACCAGAGTGACGCTCAGTGATAGCCCATACTCAGATACCAGGTTTTTTAGCGTGTCTAGCCTTCTCCGTATTAACATTTCGCTTGCTGCCTTGGTACGGATTCGTGTCCGTCCTGAAAGTGTGTCAGACACCCAGTGGTAGACACAGAGAGAATCTGTGTACAAGGTCAACTTCTTAGACTGCCACTGCAGGGCCAGATTTACCCCCTTTACAACAGCGTCCAGCTCTGCCAGGTTGATATGCTGAGAATCTGTTACGGGCCGCAGCCAACACGCATCCTCGAACACGTTTCCTCCTTGCTCCAACGATACTCCCAACGCCAAAGAACTGGCATCAACCCACACACCTAGGTTGTCTCCGTTAAAACACCACCGCCCACAGGCAGGGTCCTTCTTGTTCACTCTCTCCAGTGTCTCCTTAATCATCAGAGTTAGTAGGACATCATCGGATATGTCATCCCAACCCGTGGTTGTTAAATTTGCTCTGCGTTTAATCACACCAACAGCTGCGCGGAGCCAGCCACAGACCGGTAAGTGACCAACAAGTTTTCCACACCAAGAAAAAACGGTCTGCCTTGTAACGAGGTTGGGGATACTTGGAATTTCACTGCCACGCCTCCATTGTAGGGTGCCATCCTCTTCATAAACATCCAATCCCAATACACGTGCTTCTTCCCTTAAACGTTCGGGATTCTTGCATTCCAGACCAAACTGAGCCAACTTTTCTTTGACACACGACGCAGACTGTACATCTTCATTGACGTATACGTCATCAATGTAAGCTGACGTTGAGTCCCTCATGGGCTTTTCTTGGGACAATACTGTGTTGACAATAGTCTTCATGATCTGTGGTGCCACATTTAGGCCGAAGCCAAGGCGTGTAAGGCAGTACCTCTGCCCCTGGAACCAAACTGTCTGGAACGGCCACAACGTCTCATCAACTCGCACCTGTAAATAGGCTTTTCGTAAATCCAATATTGAGACATTAGTGCCTTTCTGACGCCATTCTCTCAACTTACTGGCGCATACGTCAGCATCGGCAGTGTAGGCTTCAATATGCTTGTTAAGCTCCCTATAGTCCAGCACGGGCCGTACTTTCGACTTGTTATGCTGGACTACTGCCATCAAGGGTATTAGACCCTTCGGAGGCCCAAGCTTGTCCTCAGGGTAGGGGATTAACCAGCCATCTTGGATCCACGCCTTTAGTTCCCTTTCGTATTCTGCTCGGGCCTCACTGGGTATAGGGTACTCTGCAACCCTATTCTTGAGTTTAGTCGGTGCCATTCCCTCGGTCCACTTCCAAGATGCAATCCAGGCCCTCTTGCGCGAGTCGTAGTCCACTGTAAAATCCGGCCGATCGATATGGTGCGCTGCACACACTGGGGCCTCTAAGAATCGCACCTTTCCATCCCGATGAATTGCGACTCCCCCCAGCGCCTTGATGGCATCGTATCCGAGCAACAGGTCAAACCCCAGGAGATTTCCTTGGGTCACGAGCACATTGATCTTAGTGGCTGCACCGGTGTCCGTGTAGATCTTGACAGTTCCAGCTCCACAGCATGTCTGGGTCTCGCCTCCTATCGTGGTGACTTTGATCTTCCTCTTAGTCCAACTTGGACACAGCCTGGTGCTCACTATTGTATGCGAACAGCCCGAGTCGAGAAGTCCTGAGCAGGGTATCCTGTTTACGTAGACGGTTATTACTGGTTGCGCCTTGTTCAAATTTTGCTCGGGGAGCAGGGCGGCGCTGACGTCCTCTCCCCTGATACATTTCCCGCACAGTTTTGGGCTAGATGCCCCAAACCGCCACACTTAAAACAGCGCACACGCCCCCTGTTGGTGCAATTCCTTGCAAAATGTCCGCGTCGGCCGCAGCGAAAACATTTCCCATTGCTTGCAGGGTTCTGATTCGGAATCTCCCGAGCGCCAATCTGGCCTGTCTGTGTCGCCATCACAACTGGTTCCCCCAGGTCCTCCTCATCTTTGATGATGGCTCAGCACGTTCCATCAAGTGTTCCATGGTCGTTGTTGAAACGCTGGTTGAGGCTCTCAGTAGCTGCTTCACCCGAGTGGGAAGGCCCGCCACAAACGCGTACGCGAGCGTCCGCTCCGACACCCCTCCACCGAACAGAACTGCGAGTTTCTTTAACTCAGCGAAGAAAACGTCCACGCTTTCCTCCGGTAGAAGTTTTCGGGAAGCAAATTTTTCATAGGCCGTACAAGGATCCATGGCAAATGCCTTGTACAGCGCAGCTTTAATTGCGGTGACATCTCCCTTTTCGGCAGCACTGAGTTGTTATATACACTCAAGGCACCCCCAGCCAATCTCAGGGCAATTACAGTGTGTACCCTTTTCACCTCACAAAGGTCGCACGTCAGCTCGACCCTTTCAACCCAGTCGACGATGGACGTGGACCCGTCAAACTCGGGTATGAGCTTTAAGTCAAATTTCGACTCGGTCATAGTCCTAGAGGCCAAATGGCCGAAATAGCTTGTAAGAAAAAAATGTAAGGAAAAATTAAAGATGGCGCCCGACTCTCTCTTTAACACGGTAAGATATCCTCAACACGGCACAAGAAGCAACAGCCACACGATTCCCCAGCCAACTCAATCGTCACTTCCCACGTCTTTCCCCTCACCCGCTTTTATCGTCGTTCTAGGCCGGCTAAATTTGCATATTCCGAGAATTCGTGTGACTTTGCGAGACATCATACTTTACAAAAGACGGCGGTCGCCATCATTGGTCCCTCTTTTCTATTTTTGGTCGGTAACGCTGAGCTGGTCTCGAGGTAAGTCTTTTTCCCCTCGTCCGTCTCTCCCACGTACCCACACAACACGCAAACACGCGGGCGCTTATCTCCTGGATGCACGTTACAATAAGTGCTGAGTAGCCGGAAACAACACCGTTAATGGCGGCAGTTAGTGGGTTTGATCATTATCACTAAGACTCAACAGTAACCTATTTACAATAACTTTAAAACTCCCGTCTTACAGTAAATTAAACATTTTTACTTGATTTTTTAATTGCGTTTCATACATATGTGGAGTTTAAAGAAAAAAAACATCAATAGTTGTTGGAACTAGCCGCGTATTTTCGATGAAAACATGTTTTGAAGGAGTTGCCTAGGTCAAAATTCAGCCGAGCACTTGTCATGGAAATAAAATTAGAGCAGATCTTTTTTTATGCTGTCAACGCAAGAAAGTTTGTCAGCTCCATCGCGCAGGTGGCAATAGTGTGCAATATTGAGACGCATTTAGCTCTTTCATCGACATTTAATTTACTGAACTAAACCGCTATAAACCCGCATTTTGATCAAATAGCTTTTCACCTAAAATTAATATTATAACAAAATTATGAGTAAGTAAAATATTCATTGATTCAGGTTTTACAAAACAAAGATTTTATTTCCAATTGCTTTTTATCACTTATTAATTAACTCTGACTTCCATTTTTTATTATTTGGCATCCATAATTCGGCTAAATTTTCCACCTCGCACTTGCTGCATATGGTACACACGTTTACTGGTATAGCATTCGTTTTAATATTGTATTTACCGCGCGTGTACGTAATTATATAAGAGACGAAATATTGGATGGTATTTTTTAAATTTTACGATCGTATGTTTGACCTGTTTTATTATGATATAATTATGCAGATAGGCTACATTCATAAATCATATGTGTTGTCATAGAATAGAAAGAAATCTTTTATCAAATACTTTGCAGCATCATTAATAGACATTAATTATAAATATTTCTAGAATAAACTGATCCCCAAAAAACACAGCCTCGGAAAAACAAAGTTAGTCGGAAACCCGTATGAATGTTCAATAAAAGCCTGCTAAAGAACTCATAAAATATATATTGTTGCTAATCTTTCAAATAAACTATGCTAACAATATTTGAGCACATAATTTGTATCAATTTTATGTTAAAATATTTAATCGCAGCAATGAGTAAATTATTTATTATCCAAGTATAAATAATGTAATATATAAACACATTGTCATTTACATAGCTTTTAATAAATGAAACTGACGTTAATTGATTATATATATATATATATATATATATATATATATATATATATAGGAAATTTATTACTGTGAGGCCAGAATGAGTTTACAAATTGTTTCAACTAGAGGAAAATCCTCAAAGAGAGGAAAAATCCAACTAGCATCATCAGAATTCATAGATGGACATATATATATATATATATATATATATATATATATATATATATAATCGTTTAAATATATATGCACATTTAATTGATTACATCCATATATATACATATATGAATATATATATATATATATATATATATATATATGAATATATATATATATATAATCAATTCCGAAATGTGGACAGACAATAAGTTTATCGATTTCGGGTTTACTAGTAAGAAAGAGACACTCAGTAAATACATACATATCTGTTTTCCTATATAATTAAAACATACAATGTTATTTGTCCAGTGGAAAAAAATTATAGACAATACACACAATGGCTGCAATATAAATAACTTAAACAAGTTGGATTGGTCCATTAGGTCAGTTGTAGAAAAAATCTGCAGGTAATTGAAAGATGCGTGTCTAAGTTTTTAGGTTGTTGATGATTGCAAATCTGGGAATCTATGAAAGCCCGTTTGAGAGAAAAATAAATACAATAAAAAAACTGACAATAAAGAGAAAATAACAGAAAAGCGAAAAAACCTCAGAAAGCAATAAAAAAAATCTAATAACTTGCAGGTACATATGGTTCGTCGCTTACAAAGGCAAAACGTAATTGGAAGTGAAGCATTATCGACGTCTTTGAAATAAGAGATATGACACAGCTATATGAAAACTGCGGTACATGCTGACGTGTTTTGGATCCTGCTATAATACTTACATTATATATATACACACACATATATATATATATATATATATATATATATATATATATATATATACGAGCAAACAGTTAAACATGTTAAAAATACTTTGAAATGAGTTAAAAACATAATTAAGTTTTATATTTGGATTTTACTGTCACTGGATTATTTATCTTCCACCAGACTATCCATTCATGTGTAATCACCTTTTTCTTCTCTTCACCATGTTCCCTCTGCTTTTTTGGTAATCAAGTAAGATCTTTGACTTACTTGTTGTTTTATCAAATACTTTTGCATGCAAAATCCGATCCTGCATTTTGCTAATTCCTACCTTCTGATGAGAAGAAAAGTATTTCTTCGAAACTCCGCGGATTAAGGAATATCCACTTATCTAGTGTTTCCTTTTTAGATTAAATATATTTTTAACTCTTTTTGAAAGTGTGTTTTACATGTTTTATTATCTGTTTGCTCGTATAAAAATCTTCTGAACGCTATTAAAAGTTAAATTCTTCACTAGTTTGCAGTTTGGAGACGGAAGTGTTGTTGAGATAAGTGATTTCATTACTAATTCGCACTTTTTATTTGTAGATTCAAATATTAATAACTACATTTTATTTCAGTATTTAATTTATGTATTTCTGTTGTATTAAATGCTAGCTTTTTTTTCTCGTCCATAAATGTTTATTTATCTACCGAGTTGATTGCAAAAATAGATTACCTAATTGTACTCATTTTTAGTTCGCGAGAGGGGAATCTATCACCATACTTTCCCTTAAACACGTCCGTTGGACTTTTATTAAGTACAATACTTAATAGTTTTTTTTTTAATGGAGAGTAGAAAACGCATTGTGGATGCGTTATCGGCAGCTCCTGTTACTCTCGCTTCTTCTTATTTGTCCCTCAGTCCTCATTTTTTAACGAGTGATTTTTTCTGACAAAGGGAAAAGAAAAAGCTGTTTTCTAGGTTGGCAGTATTTTGCGCGAACAGTTGGCAGAGTTGGTGGAAATTTTCTGTTTCTATGTCAATCCTTGTAGCCATGTCACTAGTAAGGATGCTGGAGATAAACGTTTTGTCTGGACTGACGTTATCCGCCTGATAGTCAGGGACCCGAACCTTGGATTAACCACTAAGGAGGCTGTCCTATCAGCAGGTGCAAAGTACTGGGGCTGCTGTATTGTCATTTGGTGAATGGATTCTGGACCATGCAGTAGCTTCTGGTGGGGCCTCTCGATGCCATACTAGTGGGTAATTGTTACAACTTTACCTTATCATTAGCTACAAAAAAAATCCTCGTTTCTATTTCTATCTTAGTTTCCCCTCTCTGTCCTGCTCTAAGTAAATCTGACGACCTAGTCCACAAATTCCAAAATTTCATCATGACAAGTTTCAAGAAAAAATACACGATTAAACCCGGTTCTCCAACTTCCAACGTAGACCCCTACTACCATGTCTCCTTCTCTAACATCAGGGGTTTACGTTCTAACCTTTTAGAGGTTGAAACCCAATTACAGGAGGCTAAACCAGACCTTTTATTTTTAAGTGAAACTGGCATTGGACAGGCTATTTCCCTAGAAGAGTTTGCAATTACAGGATACTCTAACTTAACTGCTAAATCTGACCCCCTAGATCGCCATGGGCATGGAATATGTGCCTAAGAAAGCTTTCCATGTGGGAGGGACATCTCCAGGAAAGGTCCTAACTTACCCTATATGTGCTTCCGGGTTGCTTTAGCTCACACTACTGCATTTATATTTACTCTCTATCGCCCCCACAAGAGCGGAGTTACTATCTTTAAAAGCATATCTGAGAAAATTGACCAAGTCCTATCTGCTTATCCTTCAGCTAACATTCACGTATGTGGAGACTTCAATGTTCACAACGTCGAATGGTTGACCCACTCAAACAAGACCGATGATGAGGGGAGGTCCTGTCATGATATCTCCATTGCCTATGACCTCACTCAGATTGTTCAGGAACCCACCCGTGTGCCCGACAATGACGGCCAGTATGCGAGCCTACTAGACCTTTTTCTCACAACTTGCCCTAACTATGTTCAGTTTCTGTTCTGTAGCCTCTTGGATCTTCCGACCACTCTGTTGTATCAATTAAGATAAACATGAAATGTAATAAGTCCCCAGTCGTACCTCTCCATCGTACAGTATATCGATACACTAAGGCTGACTGGGATAGCTTCCGTACATTTATATCTGATCTACCTCTGCAATCCATGTTTAAAAATGATGTGTCCTCTATAGTATTAGACCTGATTGAATGGTTAATTATAGGTATTGACCATTTCATACCCTCTAAAATGTTTCAGCAAAAACCTAACAGCCAGCCATGGTTCTCTCCAGAATGTGCTGCTGCCATTGCGCACAGAAATCACTTTTTCCACTGCTTCAAACGTAATAGATGTATGGAAACTAAAGCCGTTTTCGGGAATGCCAGCAACCATTGTAAGAAAGTAATAAGGAACGCAAGAGAGTTGTATGCTCAATCTGTTAAGTCCAAAGTAGCTGAGCAGCGGCTTGGTTCCCACCAGTTTTGGCAAATAGCAAACAGAATCCTGAACAGAAGCATGTGCTCCATCCCAACTATTATCAATGGACCTGAGGTAATCTCGTCAGCATCAGACAAAGCCAAACCCTTTGTCAAGAACTTTGCAGCTAATTCTCCCTTTTGCGACCAAGGCCGCCAACCCCCAATATTTCCTCCTGTATCAGAAAACACGCTATGTGATATACGTATATCTGTACGTGATGTTGCCAAGCTTATCAAAAACCTTGATTCCAGTAAAGCAACTGGCCCTGACGGTATTCCAATTATAGTACTCAAAAAACTTCAAGCTGAACTAGCACCCATACTTACAAAACTGTTTAAACGTTGTCTTCAGGAGAATAGTTTCCTATCTCCCTGGAAAATCTCATCAGTATGCCCTGTATTTAAGAATTCAGGTGATCGCTCATCCCCCTCTCAGTACAGGCCAATAAGTCTCCTGTGCGTCATGAGTAAGTTGCTAGAATCTGTGTTAAATACAGAAGTAATCAACCATCTCAACAAAAATAACCTTCTTAGTGACACTCAATATGGTTTCCGTTCTGCTAGATCTACAGCAGATGTGCTTACAGTTATATCACATACGATAAGCAAATCTCTCGACGGTGGCAATCTTTCTAGGGCAATTGCTCTTGACATATCTAAAGCCTTTGATAGGGTATGACATAAAGGTTTACTTCATAAGATCGCTAGCTATGGTATAGCTGGAAAAGTCTTCTCAATTATTAAATCATTTCTTTCTGATAGGTTCATAAGAGTAGTAGTTGAGGGGCAAAAATCAGAAGCTCACAGTATTAATGCCGGTGTCTCTCGGGAGTCCATCCTGGGCCCAACTCTTTTCCTGATCTACATTAATGATCTTCCAAATCACATCCTTACATCATTTGTATACATTTATGCTGACGACACTACCATTTATTGTAGCACATCTAAGACAGTAAACGACCAAGTTCTCTCCAATTCTCTCTCCTCTGATCTTGAGCACGTAGTACAATAGGGAAAGGAGTGACTGGTTACTTTTAATGCATCTAACACCAAGCTTCTCTCCTTACATCATCAACATTCTAATCCACATTTGTCATCAATTGAAATGAATGGCTCTCGTCTTCTGGAGGCCTCAAGTTTTGACAAGCTTCTGGGCTTGACCATTACTCCTGATCTTAAATGGAACACGTACATCAAATCTGTTGCCAAGGCCGCAGGGAAAATGGTGGGATCTTTCTATCGATCCGGTAAATATCTCACTGCTGATGCTATTCTCTATCTATATAAGAGTCAGGTACGTCCAAGGATGGAATACTGTTGCTACATCTGGGCAGGAGCTGCTAGAAAGGACTTCTCCTGCCTTGATAGAGTTCAAAATAGACTTCTTAGCCTCGTAGGAGATGTCCTTTTCTCCTCCTTGCAACCTCTATCTCACAGAAGAGATGTTGCGAGTTTGTCTCTGATGCATCGTTTTTTTTCATGGAAAGTGTCCGACTGAGCTTCAATCTATGGTTCCCCCTCGCCAAACTTTCACAAGAAACACTCGTCTAGCTGTAAACACTATCAATAATTCCCCCCCACTCTTTATCTGTGCCTAAACCTAAACGTAGATTCCATGAACAAAGCTTCTTTCTTAGAATTGCACGCCTGTGGAATTGCCTTCCGTTTTCCTGCTTTCCGGCTGACTACAATATGGTTGTGTTCAAGTCTAAAGTAAATAAGTTCTTGATGAGCCGTTCCATATAAGTTATCAAATTTACCAAATTTTCATTACTAATACTTACTATATTGTCCAATTTCTACTGTGCACTCTTTAACCCTTATTCTTGAGTGGCCTCTGGGCCTTGATAATGTGGTGATGCCTATGTAAAAAAAAATTATAAGCTCTATCTCCTATTTGGTTTTATCGAGCTTTTACATCTGGCTGAGATAACTTTATAAATATTAATTCTTTAATATTTATAATATATTTTAATTGTACCATCTTGGATCATTTTGCTAAATTTAATTGTAATTTTTATCTTATATATATATATATATATATATATATATATATATATATATATATATATATATATATATATAACATTTTTCAAAAAAATAGTTTAACCCAGATTGTTTTACTATTAATTGTTATTATGTTGCATTATAGTCACATTTATCATTATTATTCTTGTTTATTATTTTCATAATTATTTTTGTATTTTTATTTCTAACATTATATTTAATTATGCACTTTACTCACTTTAGTGACTTCTTGCAAGATTTTATTTTAAGATAACTAATTTTTCTCTATTTTACTCGTGAATTGCGCCCCTCTATGTTAGTGCTGCATGTAATACACATTTTTTGTAGGACAACCGTCAAGTAATGTGTATAATATAAGGAAAGTTATAGGATAAAAATAGCGTTCTTTTCTTTTACAGAACACAAATGGGACCGATGTTCAACTTATATAAATAATTCGAACAGCAAGTTTGAATATACTTTTGATCGAACGAGGTTTAAAATAAGAGGTTTGGCACTAATCTTGTCGAAAATATTTTTAATTTAGTCAAGTGATCTGTACAATCAGTTGTCTTGTGGAATTAAACTGTGTTAAATGGAACATTTCTGAAATAGTGACATAACCAGCTATGCATGGACCAAATTCTGCAGTGCCCTTAAAGTAATATCTGGAGTAAAGGCGTCTGGAGATTGTACATTCTTGAATTCGTTTGAGAAACCACTGAGAAAAGGTCATGACAGTAACTTACACAGGTGGGTTTGCCACATAAAGTGATCATCACCAAGAAACTTTGTTATCAATATTTTACTATTAGAGAAGATTAGAAAGCTGTAAAATAAGTTTCTTGTAACAAAGGTTAAGGCCGTAATTGCATATGCTTGGATATATATAAGAGTGATTGCTATAAAATGGAAAAATGCTATCATTCCTGGAGAAGAGCTCATTTTCCTGTGAATTCTAATAAGAAAAAAAGATTTACGACTACAGAGAAATCTCTCTTCTCAGACTATTTTGTGAACTTATTTGCAAGACTGCTGTACAGCTGTCTAATAAATCACATAGAAGATACCTTCCATGAAATTTAACGTGTTTATATCGGGAGAATAGTGTACTTCATGTGGTATTTGCTGGTTACAAATGTCATAGACGATAACATTTGTTTATCTACTAAAGGTCTTCGACACCGTATGTGTAGATGATCAATATGATATTGTAAGATTTTGATATCTAAAATGATATCCTGATTAATTATCTAAATTTTCAGAGAGTTCTACGATGAAAAGATTGCTCGTATTATAGTTGATTAAGATACTTGCAATGTATTCCTATCCAACATAGGTGTTAAACAGTAATGTGTTCTAGCCACAACACTCTTCCTCATGATATTATGCAATAAGCTATTGACTAAGCATAACTTGCTGAACAAAAACGGCCCCAATCGTAAACTTATTTAACAGCTAAAATAAAATATTATTTTCTTGTGAAGAGAATACCGCGTTTAATTGCTTGTAGAGATCGTATTAGACAACTTATACAAACAACCCTATGTAAACACACACGTACACACAGCACATATATAATTATATCCTGTATCCACATAACATTTTATGTATTATTTACAGTAATTACGTAACTGCTCAATACGTGACTAGATCTTAGTAGAAATATTGCGTGGTATATATGACAAATAATTACGGATATGTCCAAATTAAAATTTATAACACATTAAATTTTCGACAAAGAATGCCAAACTTTTTTTTTACTTCCTTTTTCCTATTAAGTTTTAAAGTATGGCTTTTCAGAGAAATGTGGTAATTGTTTTGCAATAATTTGAAAACCAAACCTCTAATGAAATTTACTGTTATTTAGAAATCACGATGAAACGAATTCATGTTATCATTATAGCCTCCCTCACAGAAAAAAAACATCTTTATCAGGTGATGATATATGTCGCATAACGTATTCTTAGAACAAAGACGCAAAAAAATAAGAGATTTACGAACTGTAAATTGAACTAACTTAGAAAATCTTGAAATCACCTTGACGCCAAAAGTTTTTTAACGGTAATATATTCACAACATGATAAACCATCAAGAAAGAATGTTGGAGTATGTACAATTTCTCCTCCACCGGTTATATTGTAACAAAATCCTCCTCGCATACTTACAAAATCTTATATTGGAATGACTCTCATAGCAATCAATCTCGCACTTTATGAGCTTGATAAATTTTAATTACTCTTAGATGTTGCTGGTCTGTTTCAATATGGTATTATAAGCACTGCCATTGGTGAATATTACATAGGACTTCGATAGGATGCTATTGATATCTAAATTTCAGATATGTTCGTTTCGGCTATCCAATTCTAAGTTATCATTTCGTAAAGATGCACCGGGCATTCATTTGTTTGGTTTTTATATTCGTTGTTTACAAGGAACTAATTTTTAACATGCCGCAATTTGGTGCCGAACATGAGATATGTGGTTCTTTGTGCTAACATTTATGACATACATAATTAGATCGAAGACAGTAGGACGTTTAAAGGGATTAGTTCTCCACCGCCCTCCATTTTCTCTCATTTTTAAATACTACTTGAAAATGCATATTAATCTGGAAAAAGTTACAACTTTCTTCGACACATTTTAACCGGACATTTGGTTTAAAGTTTCGTATTAGCGCTAGTTCTTAGTGGTATTTACACGCACCGTATGTTATATTGTTTGTTTATCGGATGCCGTTTGAATAAAGTTGGGAAGAGCTGCATTATTTTTCTACTAGTAAAACTGCTTCTGTGTCAAATTTCCTAGCTAAGCGTTCTTATCCTAACACATAAGTTGTCCTTTTTAGTATAATTATTTATTTTTTGGTATGGAATTATTTCCAACCCATGTATGGAGTTTTTTGCATTTTCATGGAATGTTCTTGATTCCAACTTACTATTATAGGTTGACAGTAAGGTCCTTGCGGTTTTTAACTTTTAAATTAAGATGAACATATCTCGGCTAAAAAATATTGATTGAAATAAGCGCTATCAGAATTAAACACACTTTTGCCAACGCAAAACACGTGTATTTATTGTAGTAACCTAAAAAGCTTACATTCTGAAGCGATGATGTCGCTAAAAGCGTTTTGATATTGCTTATGTTTTTGAAGCATTTTTTCCCGCGGAAAGTTGTCGAGATGTGTGAAAAATAGTAGTCGATAGGTGATAGGTCGAGAGATTATGGCGAATAAGGCAACATTTTGTAACCCAATTCATTCAACTTCTACACGGGGGTTTGCAACGTAAGGCCTGCCACTAATATAGACAAAAATAAGACATTTTCTCTTGACTAATGCTAAAGTTTGTTGATGTGTATGATGGATTTTATTCATTTATTTACAATCCTTCTTCGCTGTAATTGTTTAGATTGCATAAAAAAACTTTAATTGATGAGACCAGTCGCAAACTACTAAACAGTCAGCACGAACTTCTGTTGTGTAACTCTGGATTCAAGTCATGAAGTTTCTGTGGCGTCTAACCACTGAGCTAAGCATCGCTGTTGTCGTAAAAAAACACACACACAGTTTAATAATCAGTCAGAACTTGATCGAGAAACCGGTCGTTCTTATTGCATGAAAAAGGGAAGATGACATTTATAACGACATTATGTTTATTTGTCGATCAATTCGAAGCCCCCATCATCAAGTTTTTTTCTGTTTTTTCTGCCTCTCTTAAGGTTGAAGCGTTCGTATGTTAGTCTTATTCAGAACCAAGGTTTCGAACAATTGTGCGTCAATTGGCTCCGACTAAGGCTCTTAATTGATCGTTGTCAACATCGAATAGCCGACCACTACGCTCATCATTTTCAAGACTCACGTCGCAGCCGCAAAATTCTTTTAACCACCATTGTATTGTACGTTCAATAGCGGTTACTTGGCCAAACGCTTCGTTGATATCGCGATGTGTTCCAACAGTTTTTCGGCGATTTAAATAAGAATATTGTGCAAATTAATTTGTTTTTTCTTTTCATCTTGTATTAAATATTCTGATGAGAAGACATAATTCTTTTAAAACGATGGAAATTTACACTACTGAATAGTACGACAAGCGCTTCGAAAAAATCTATTCTACTAAGGGCAAAATAGGCGCGAGCGTTTGTGTATGTCCACGAAAAGTTATTTGGCTGTCGGAGGGGGGTGCATCGGTAAGATTCCGCGAGAGGTCTTCACATACATCTCAGATCGTAATATCTCAGATTCGCAAACGGATATCTCTGTTCTGTAATTGGTCCTTGGTCAACGTAGAGGAAACCATTCATACGGGGACAATTACTATTTATTTGCATACTGCCAGAGTACCCCCTTTTTGGTGGAAGCTCCTTTTCCTCAATATTAAAATACACATTGTGTTTAATTTGCTTTCGTGGGGAAACAAATAAATAAACTGACAGAAAGCGGGAAGCTCAACTTGCCTCCGGCAAGATTTAAAAGCGACGTTTGTTTCTGCGCGTGCCTGGCGTCTCCTGTGATTCTTAACTTAGTCATCAAATTCAATATCCGCTGAGACCTAATGGTTAGTGAGGAAGACTAATTACGCTACGTTTTCGAGTTCGGTCCAACCTCTATCTCTGTCTATTTTTGTTTTCTTTTTTTTTATTTCATCATTGTGCCAATATTCTCCATCCGGGCAAAAGTGAATCACCAACTCATTTAATATGCTATGCCCTTTTTTGCACGTTATTTTTCTCTTTCGTGGTACGGGTTTCAGACTGCCTGCTTACTACCGCTTAACATACACCTTCATCCACCCCTGGGAAGGGCCGGTCACTCTGGCTAGTATATATATATATATATATATATATATATATATATATATATATGTATGTATATATATACATATTCAAACGAAAACGAATTTGAAAATACATTATTTTCAATCAAAATTAAAAATTACACAAAAAATATTTGAAAACTAATAGGTGACTTAAAACTATTTATATCAAGAATACTAAAATTATATTTGCTCGATATCTACTCTCCACACGCATACAGTAAGAAATGAGTCTGGAGATTTATATTTTAATGTAATGCATTGTTTTACTGCTGACTTTTGTTTCAGGGATATTGCTGCTGCTTCTTCAAGGATGAGTCGGTCCCATATGCATGTACACGGTGCCTCTGGTCTTCTGTAATACGTGCTAGATAGCTTGAAAATTATACTTTGAATCTCCAGAAGGTTTCTTAATGTGCTAGAGTGTTAAAATATGTTTTAATATGTTCACCTTCTTGCTGAGTCATATGCCTCTCAGACTGAATCTGCCAATACCACTACTACAACTAAAATGTATGGACTTATGTACCGATGGTCTCACTGCTACTACTCTTATTAAAAACGTGCTCACTGACTCCTTTGATTACAATATAAAGTTTGAGTTAGTACAATTATCTGTTGCACTTCCTACTCATAACAGTTGCCACCATTGTAGAGAGAAACCAACCTTAAAGATGATCGCCGCCATTGCCGGCTCTCGATAACATATTTCAAAACTACAGCAAATTACCCGATTGTCTAAGGTCTGCCGTTCTATCTCAGCTGTAATACTGTTCAGTATTGAATTAGAGCGATATTTCCCCTCCCCTTGCTGAAATTGTAAACTTTTTAGATAGTCAGCTCGGATAACATCGCTCCTACAGTGGAAATAATTCACCTGTCTACTTTGAAATATGGTTACATAATTTCCATGGCATTATTCAAAGGATACGATTATAAGGACATCGCCAATTCTAAATTACTGTTTGGGTATTATACAAGAACTCATATTTTTACAAATGCAGCCGCGTATTATTATTATTTTTGAGAGGACTTAGACTATTGTAAAATATTGATCTTTAACAAAAAATGCTCTCCTATAATTATTCCTCAATTTGACCTATAATTGCAAACTCATTGCTCCTGTCCTGGAATTACCGTATCTCATATACTCAACTAATTGAAATAAAACAGTCTATAACTGCTAGAGGATAATAAGAGTACGTCAAGTTAATCTCCATAGTTGCTGTGGCTTCTTCACCACATATAATGAAACGTCTGGGACTCGATTTCCCCCAAACTATTTTCTGTTTTACTTTATTTGATGCATTTCACTTGATCTTGTAAGTAAAAAAATCCTAGCATAGTATCTTCAGTATAATTGATTTGTGTAAAGTTTACTATAAACGTAAATTTTCCCCGATATCGCCGAATACGACCTTTCAAGCAGAATATCATCTCTATCAAATTAAATGAATACCCATGGTTGTTAACATCTGTATTCAACATCTCAACGTTTCTTGATTTAGTTTATCAAATAAAAGAAAGTACGTGGAAGGTTTTCCTATTTGGATGACACAATTATTAGTGGCAATTCCACAGACGAGAATGACGCCATGTGTTTCTTTAGGCTGCTTTGACATGCACCTTTTCAAATCAATCGAGAAAAATAAAACTTTTACTTCATTTTACGCTTGGATATAAAATACGTGATGGAACTTTTCAACCTGATTCTGAGCATTTGAGTCCTGTTTTACAAATGCTTTATCCTCCCGACGAAAATTGGTTAAAAAAGCATCGGTATGTTTACCGAATTTTCAAAGAAAATACCTAATTATTTATCCATAATTTGTCAACCCGTTGAATATAAACAATGATTAAAAACTATTACGACAAAATAAATAAATTGCCGAATCATCAGAAAAGTTAACCGACGATGAATTCTAATTTGTTACTACAACTCATGCTTCAGAAAAGGCTGTCGGATGCAGCCTCTTTCACGAAAGCATATGCTTGAAAATGAAAATTCTGTCCATGATACATTATCCCAAACACGCAATGCTTCTATTTGTTTTCGGAGAAACTAAAATCAATTTATAATTATTCAATACATTTTAAGTACATCATTTTCGCATTTTTCGAAAGATAAGAAGACATTCTATATCTAATCAAGGTGTCTTACGTGTTATATCCTTATTTTTTACTAATAAAACTCCAATTCTTTCTCCTAATAATATGTTACACGTTGTACTTCGCTTATTCAATGTCGTTTTGTTAGTTACAACTTATCTTGTTATCTTCTTCAGAGTATCCTTACATACTTTCAATCGGCGACGAATATAGTCAATTTCCTAACGCTTAACAATGTCTTGATTGCTCCCCTACAACGGAAATCCTGTTTATGATGATTATTTTCTCTATCATCGAACCTTCATTACTTATTAATTTCCAAGACACTTTCTTTATATCTGAGCAATTCAAACAAATTCTGCTGCAACTTTGGATTAAATGAAAAATCAGTACAGAGTTTAAGCAAACAGGTAATAGCCAATATAGCCGCTATAACAGCATTACACTAAACACTATTTTTTTTAGTTTGCAATCACAACAGCTACCTTTTAAAGCTTGGTCGGATGTTCTACACAATGTTTATGTAATATAATATCTCTATTATGCAGCACTACTTGTGCGATACCCCTTGAGCGCATGCTCAAATTTGAAAAATAATAACACTTTCACTGGCATCGCATTAGCTGTTTGTCTTTGTGAGATTGTGGGATTTTTTGTTAAACAATGTGATGGCAAGAGTAAATATGATCCGATTGTTTAATAAGAGGAACTTGTTTCAGCCAACTTTACACATGTGAGTATTCGATATTGTGTGTGTCGGAAATATTTAGTAGCACTCAGCGATCATACTAAAATTATTGTTAACAGAATATTCTCTAATTTTAGTATTTTCTCTCGTGTAACTTTGCCGTTTGTCTATTTTGCGTTTTGGTGTTATTTAAGTGAGTTCTATTTTTTTCTATTTATACATATGCTTCGGCCGTGGCATTGTTGTTGTTTCTGCTGTAAATTTATTTGTATAAAACCTCGAAAAAGGTATTTCTACTTATGTTTTGCTCACAGAACATCTATAAAAAATCTGAAGTTAATCCAACGGTAAAAAAGTAGTTGGATTACATCTATACTAAATACAATATTCACAACAGTGAGCATTGCAAGCATTGACACCCTTCTAGAAATATGTTAGTTTAAACGTACAAAAACTAACTCATAATATGATTATCATCAATTATTTTCTCTGAGATGATTTATGCCTAACGAGTCAAGGTTAACACCTTGGATAAGAAACCACATTTTAAGTCAACTTAGAAAACAAACAAATTTATGGCGTGCACCATACGACTAGGCCATATATATATATATATATATATATATATATATATATATATATATATAACCTTTCTTTATATGTATTCTCTTTGGTTTTAGATAATTATACATAGAAACTAAATATATATTCTGATGTTAAAGCTTGAGATGAATTAATATCATGCTTGACAAGAGATTATTTCGGAATTTTCAATTAGGATTTCAAATTATGTATCTTTTAATATGTTTTCGTAAAATACCTTTACATTTTATACCATATAAATGACGTTTTTCGCTCTATTTAATCGATTAAATTTTAATCGGTTTAAAACAATTATATCTTCTAATACGTGCATTTAATCCAAGACAGAACAAAGCAAAATTGCACATTTTTTTCATTTTCATTCAATCTACACAGAAAAACCGCTTAAACAACTCGGGATATCAACAAAGCGTTTGGCCCAGTAACCAGTACTGAACGCATAACGCAATGATGGTTTAAGAAATTTTGTGGCGACAACAGTCAATTAAGATCATTAGTCAAAACCAATGGACGCACAATTCTTCAAGAATTTTGTTCTGAATTATGCGTAACGTATACGCGATTTTATCAACGTAAGAGAGATTAAAACCACCAAACTTGAAAAATATTTGCCTCACGAATTAAACGACAATCAAAAGAAACCGCGTTATTATGTGTCATCTTTCCTTTTTATGTAACAAGAACGACCCGATTTTCGAATAGACTATTACCTGCAATGGAAAATAGGTTTCTTACAAAAACAGACCACGCTAAGCTCAGTGATAAGACACCGACGAAGATCTACAACATTCTAATTTTTGTAGATATGTGCCTGGTCTCATCCATTACATTTTTTTAAATGCAAACGAAACGATTACGGCGAATTAGCATAATGAACAAATAAATAAACGCATCAGATACTTCGACAACAAAACCTGGTATTAGTCAACAGAAAAATCCCAATTTTTCTCCACGACAATGCCCAATTGCACGTTGCTATAGCAACTTTGCAGAATTTTAATGTTGTGCAACGAAACTATGCTTCATTCGCAATACTTTCCAGCACTCGCACTTACCGACTACACCAGTTTTAAGTATTTGGACAACTTTCTGCATGAAGAACCTAAGCGATATATATATATATATATATATATATATATATATATATATATATATATATATATATAAACGCAAGTTTTTTAGGTTACTGGCATAAATATATTTGTTTTGCGTTGGCTAAATCTGTTGATTCTGAGTGTGCTAATTTCGATCAATAGATTCTTGTTTAAGCACAGATATGTTCATCTAAATGTAACTGTTAAATACCGCAAAAACAGTTTTGCCAACCTTATATATTCAAACTATATCGAGTCCCTATCATGCAAAAAAGATTCAGTAAAACAATAAAAAAGTGCATATTTTTTTGTGATAAGTCGACTGTAAGAAAATGAAACGCCATCTTCACAGTGTTTCAAAGTTTTTTTTGTATTCTATTAAGGAATTTAAGAATGCTCCGAGCCGTATATTTCTATACGTTGCACGAGTACTTACTGTTTTGATGTATTTGAGATTCCAATTATGCTAATATAACACATCAATGACTATAAAAAACAAGGGAATAGAATTGAAGAAATGAGAAAAGAAAGTAAAATAGAATTTTATTTTTACTAATTACACATTTAATTTTTTTATTCTATTTTTCTATTAAAATAATGACTTTCTAGTTTTTAAATTTGTTGATTGTGTAATTTATTAAAAATTTCATAATTCAAATTTTATAGCTTTTTACATTTTGTTTCCCCCATGCCTTTAGACTTATGTCCATTTGATAATACCCATCAGGAAAATGAGAAGGAAAATCCTTCGAAGAATTGCAAATAAATTAAACCTGAATATTCGTATTACTTAATAAACCAAACTCTTCGATTAAATCGAACCAAATTAAAAGCAATAAATATTTTTAAAAATATTTAAAAACCCTGTTCGGAAGGTTAGCTTACACGAGTGGCCCAGTTCGGCACTCTGTGGATGTCAACGGCTCCATAACAATAGGGGTACGGTATAGAAACACATTTTTTCAAATAAATGCCAAAAGTGGCTTATTACCTTCATTTATATGTAAATAGATGGGAACAAGTTATTTTGTTCAAAACGGGTCCATTGTTTATGACCTCACTAAGATTGTCCATGAACCCATTCCTGTGCTGGACACTGATGGCCAGTATGCGAGCATCCTAGACCTTTTTCTCACAACTTGGCCTGAACTATGTTGAGTTTCCGTTCTGTCTCCTCTCGGATCTTCCGACCGCTCTGTTGTATCAATTAAGATTAAATGAAATGTAATAAGTCATCTGCCGCATCTCTCCATCGTACCGTATATCGATACACTATGGCTTACTCGGACAGCTTCCGTACATTTTATCAGATCTAGCACTGCGTTCCATGTTTAAAAAGGATGTGTCCATATAACATCAGGGCTGACCGAATGGTAAGTTGTAGGTATATACCGTTTCTTACCCTCGAAAAAGTTCCAGCAAATATCTAACAGCCAGCCATGGTTTTCTCCAGAATGTGTTACTGCAATTGCACACAGAAATAACTTTTTCCATTGCTTCAAACGTAAGAGATGTATTGAGACTAAAGCCGATTTCAGGACTGCCAGCGACCATTGTAAGAAAGTAATAAAGAACGAAAGAGAGTTGTATGCTCAGTCCGTCAAGTCCAAAGTAGCTGAGAAACGGCTATGTTCCCACCAGTTTTGGCAAATTGCAAACAAAATCCTAAACAAGCGTGTGCTCTATCCCAACTATTATCAATGGACCTGAGGTACTCTCGTCAGCATCAGAAAAAGCCAAACTCTGCAAGAACTTTGCAGCTCATTCTACCCTTTGCAACCAAGGCCGCCAACCCCCAATATTTCCTGCTGCTTCAGAACACACGCTATGTGATATACAAATATATGTTCGTGATGTTGCCAAGCTAATGAAAAACCTTGACTCCGGTAAAGCAACCGACCTTGGCGGTATTCCAATTATAGTACTGAAAAACTTCAACCTGAACTAGCGCCAATACTTACAAAACTTATTAAACGTTGTCTTAAGGAGAATAGCTTCCCATCTCCCTGGAAAATCTGATCAATATGCTCTGTATTCAAGAATTCAGGTGATCGCTCAAGTCCCTCTCAGTTATACGTCTCAGACCAATACGTCTCCTGTGCGCTATGACGAAGTTGCTGGAATCTGTGTTAAATAAAGAAATAATCAATCATCTCAGCAAAATAACTTTCTTAGTGACACACAATATGTTTTCCGTTCTGCTAGATCTACAGCAGATATGCTTACACTTATATCTCATAGGATTAGCGAATCGCTCGACAGTCGCAACCTTTCTAGGGTAATTGCTCTTGACATATCAAAGTCCTTTGAGAAGGTATGCCATAAAGGTTAACTTCACAAGACATGATAACCATTGAGGCAAGATACATCTGAAACATTAAAATATAGGGAAAAAACAAAAATAAAAAAACAAAAAAGGAATGAGAAAAGTTAAAATAATCCGTTGTACAGAGGACTGATCAGAGAACACTTTAATGCGGGCAAGACAGGGAACTGGGATCACTAATGATACTCACATTATATAATGCGATTAATATAAACAATATCGAAGTAAAATCCCAGAAAACAATAATTATTGGGTCCGGTGATAACTCTCTCGCTCTCTTGCTCTCCTGTCTCTCTTTCTCTCTCTCTCTTTCTCTCTCTCTCTCTCTCTCTCTTTCTCTCTCACTCTCTCTTTCTCAATATATATATATAAATATATATATATACTAGCGGGGGTACCCGGCGTTGCCCGAGTGTTTGTTTCCGGGACGGGGGGGGGAGTTTTAAAAAATGTTATGGTAGGTAAGTAGGAAGGATCAAACCCGGAGTCATGAGTAAAAGTAGGAAAATAAAGTGTGAAAAAAAAATCTGCAACGTTAACAGTTCGGCCACCAAGAAAAGTCCATTCCAGTTGTTAAGGAAAAAAAAAACGACTACGGTAGGTTGGCGCGAACGTGAAATTATTATGTGAATTGTTCAGCACGCTAACCACTACGCCACAGAGCACTGCAGCTTAGTTTAGTGATTTTAAATAACTTCACATGAAAGAACTACGAAGCCAAACCGGTGTTCTCTTCTCAACTGTTCCTTGTGAACGATCCCCAAACGGTGTTAAGTGGTGGCAGGGGGAGGAGGAATTTATTAGAGAGAAAATATTTTACCACTTCCATTGATCTTAACCGATTTTGGCCGTGACTTCTCAGCAGAAAAAGTATAGAAATCTAAGATTATCGAGAAATTTGAGAAATAATACGCCTATAACACACCTCAGATATTGTTCTGCCGTTTGTGCATATTATATTTGCATGAAATATCTTGATTTTTAATCCTATTAATGTCAAAATCAGACGGGAAAAATGAGTTCATTTTATTTATATAGAGAAGAGAAGAAGAGATATAACATGAAAAACGTACTGCAACAAACGTGTCACAATAAATACAAAATGCATGTCTACGAGGATAAGTTAGCCTATTAAGATTGCTACAAATGTTTTTACTTTGAATACGGATACTACATGTACATACGAAACCAAAGATAGCATTAAAAAGTAATATCACAAACTTCTCTCGCAAAGATTATACGCACGATGGTAATGATAATCAGAGTACTGAACCAAGAGTAAAATTCTCACCAATTCCTTAATAAGAGTTTAAATTAGAAGTCCAAAGACTAAGGATTAATTAATAAAAAACTCAAATTATATACATGAAACTGATCATAAAGTGAAAGAGATATCACGACGTACAGAATACATGAAACTATGATTTATCTCATGAACGATAGGCAGAGTGCTGAACTTGTTGGAAATATGACAATGAGAATTGGATAAAAAAATATTGAGACCATACAATGAATGGTAACGATGGTGAAAATCTAAATATTTACGAAACATACTGATTGCGGAAACACACCAACATAAGCTACGAAAACAAATTCATTTCCGCTAACACGAAGGTACTATTTATCAATAAGGATAGAAATATCGACGAGGGAGAGTGCGACAAGGTATCTAATGGATTAGTTCGGAGTTCGTGGAAATTTTGCAGAATACTAGTGCCACTGAAAATTTAGGAGGACCCAATAGTCTATGCAAGTTATAAGCTGATGACAAAATGGTTGTTGCGATTATGCAACATGCATTTCATTGGTTATCGTATAGAGGTGAAAAGTTATGTGCACCTGGAAGGATGTCTTGTTATACAGACTCAAAGGAAAGCTACTGGTTACTGTCAGTGGTAAATTGATGATATTGACGTGTTTGAAAAGTTCTAGTGAGTGAAATGTCAATATCGCCTCAAAGCCAAGATACATACAGCATACAATTAGCACCAGAATCGCCTACCATGACAGAAAACGGTTGTAAACGGTCATATAGAATAGGAATTCGACAGATGAGAGCAGCTTGGTCGAAAGTGTTGTGAGATGTATTAACAATCAAAGTTTGAATAGCATTAGGTGTAAAACATTATTTTTAGAACATTAAGCGTAAAATATTAGTTAGAAACATTAGTTGAAAAACATAAGTTGTAGAAATAAAAAAAGCCAAACACTTCTAAAAATATGGGAGGATATGTTGTCACTTAGACAGGAAAATTCACCTGCTTTGCTAATGAATATTTGCTGATAATAACTTGTTTACTCCTATTTTAAATAGCAACTAATGTTAATGATAATAATATTAATGATAATAATAATAATGATAATAATAATATTAATAATAATAATAAAAAATAATAATAATAGTAATAATAATAATGATAATAATAATAATAATAATAATAATAATAATAATGATAAAAATAACAATAATAATACATTAAGTAGTAATACTTGTAATAATGATTAGCTTTTAATTAGGAAATTGCAATGCGTCACGTGAACGATACGAAAATAGATGATAACATATTTATAAAATAATCGATCATACAAATTAAGTGGCTAACCTGCAGAGAAAATCAAGATATCCTTACAAAAGAAATCAGTTTTTGCAAGACACGCACTACTGAATATAATTATTCGGCTCCATCAAACGCCATCCATTAGTGACCTAGTCATATTATTGACTCATGTGACTCGATTCTGATAAGATTTAGCGGGACATTTTGTCTTGCTCAATCAGACTCGAAAATGGCCGATAATTCCTGACAAATATTGAAGTTATCGGTCGGGAAATATGAAGTCGTCTAACTGAATTAATACATAATTGGATTTTAATGGAAGCAAGAAACTAGGAAATAGGTTTTGTTCAGCTCGCTTTCATATTTTCGATTGCAAGTTGCGTTAACAATGTATGAAATAGAAATGTAAGTTTCATACACAAAAATCTATGCATTTTGCTTTATTTTTTCAGCAAATATGAATAGGCGCATATATCCTTGTATTATGCGTTTCATGAATAAATGCTCTTACATTAACACGTAGGTTAATGTACTTACAAACTATTATATCATATTACACACAAAGATATATACCATGATTACCTTTATTTAACACACAATGTGTTCCCCATTTTCAATATTTAGAGATATCTTTTGTCAAACATAATTTCCTATTTGATGCATATACAGACTCGAAAGCATAATCTAATTGTAAAACCTAGCTAAGATAGTGTACTGCAATTTCGTCGGCCTAACATGTCAAACTGATTAAGAGTGTAGTAAACAAAAAATGTCAAAGAAAATTAATGAATGAAAGCATGAGGTGTTCAGTGAGTCAGGCGATAAAAAACAAAGGTTAACACGTACTTGATAATCTACTCGTGAGCATTCTATATAAACACATTCTATGGCAAATTCCTTCTGGGATAAACTCGATGTGAATTACTGAGAACAAACATTTCTGATATTTAGTCAGGCCTGAACTCACAACCAGTGAGCATTGTTTAGATTGGACTTTCTAGCTGGGTGACCATATAAGCATTATCGACAATACATCATGTAACATTCACAGCTTAGCTGGTGTAGCCTAGTACATTGTATTACGGTATACAAATCATTTCACCCCCATATATATATATGTATATATATATATATCTATATCTATATATATCTATATCTATATATATATATATATATATATATATATATATATATATATATATATATATATATATATATATATACATACATAAATTCCACAGCCAAACAGCGTCGGATCCCATAAGAGCAAGGACAGCCAACGAACCGGTAAAGCTATTTAGTAAGTTATAACGTCATATATATTTTATAACTTACTATATATATATATATATATATATATATATATATATATATATATATATATATATATATATATAATAACTTACTATATATACATATATGTAAATAAATAAATATATGTATATATACATATATATATATATATATATACATAGAAAGTTATAAAATATATATGGCGTTATAACTTACTAACTATCTCTACCTACGTATTGCACACTGGGGAAGTAAATACTTAAAGTTTACGAAAAAAAATTATACTTTTGTATATTAATTTATGTGAGTAAATTAAGTATATATATATATATATATATATATATATATATATATATATATATATATATATATACTCCGAATTTTTTATGGATTGATATTTATATTGAAAGTCCTTTTTTTCTATTTATTAAAAAGAAAATACAATATTGTTATAAATAAATCGTGAAATTTATTCATCTGCAAAGGATCTTACTAGTTTTCATATTTTTTAAACATTCATCTTAATTAATTCCTTGGAGATTTTGTAGGTATCCAATGGGATGAACATCTGTAGTTAACTATTACGTATAATTATATTCATGCGATTTACACTTCCGGAATACTTGAGTAAAGAGGTGATAGTAAATACAAAACGTTGTATATATATATATATATATATATATATATATATATATATATATATATATATATATATATATAGAGAGAGAGAGAGAGAGAGAGAGAGAGAGACAGATGTTTATAACATTTTACTTACCAAATTCTCTATCAGTGTTTCATTAACTAATAGATGAAATTTAATATATATATATATATATATATATATATATATATATATATATATATATATATATATATATATATATATTATTCGAATCCATGCAAACGTTTATATGTGGATTTTAGTCGGGGAAATTCGGTGCAGAAGTTTGGTAATTAGAAAAATAGAAGTTTCCTGGTGACAGACGCACGCTGTCATTACAAGTATGCATGCCTAACCTAATTAGTATTGCTTTATGTTTTAATTTTTACTTTTGCAGCAAACATGTCATCAATGTTCAGAAATTAACGTCAATTTAAAAAAAAGTAAATCGTACACTATACGTTTTATTTTCGATTCTCGAGTCATTTGTTTACTTTGTAAATCTTTACCGTACATTCGATTTAATACGATCTATACGAATAAAACAGTACACGTGTGTGTGTCAATATCTAACAGGTAAACTCTTAAACAATTGGTTACATAATACTGATATTTTAAGGAAGTAATATTTCATTTGCTAAGGATGGTTTATAGCGAATGCTATCTTTGTTTACATGCATGAATAACGCGCACAGACATCTGCAAATTTACATGGAAAATGTACATAAATATCGAGCAGACATTTTTGTGGTCAGTCGCATGCGCACACCTTATAGACAACACATCATTCGGCTGCATCGCTAGATTTTTTAATTTAAATGCTAGTTGATAACACAAACTTATTTTTTGTACTAATACAAAAGAATGAAATAATACGTAAATGTTACCCGCTGTTTTGAATTTGTAAGGCTATATGTCTTTTATTTTACGATCTCATATTTACTTTATTTCATATATATTTTTAAGTTGGACGGAGTAAAAAATAGTATAACGGATTACGAACTGTGCTGAAATAATAAGTATTAGAAAACTATTCTTAATATGGGGAGTGAAGTTATTTTTTAACTGTTTGGTACTTTCACATGCCAATTTATTAAATAAGAAACTGATGTACTGACCGTGCTAAAATAATAGCGTTATTATTTAGAAATCCATTCTTAGTATCGGTAGGGTAGGGTGTGCTTTTACTATTCTTTACTTTCTCCTGAGAATTTAAAATAATTGTCTCAGTCATGAAGACCAAGAAACCAAGTTTTTGTCACCAGGTATTATCTCTTCCTTTAAAACAAATGGCGACGGAGAGATGTGGTGGTTGAAATGCTGCACCAGAACAGATGCTACACTTTGATCTTAGTAAAAAGGCAAGTAAGCGGAATATAGTTTCCTACCAGATATTATGTTCTCCTTAAATAAAACAAAGCAAACATAGAAAATAATATTTTATATTTTAAGAACAGTGGGGATGTGGAGTTAATTCCGGAAATGGTTGAAGCTGTTTACGTTCTAAAATACTTTATTTTATATGTATGTTAAAGATTACTTGGGAATAACAAATGCTTTATGTAGATCATCAAAACTAAGCAACGTTGAGGTTGGTCACCCTCAGAGGCGTAACCACAGGGTAATGGCAAATGCTTTATGTAAATCACCAAAGTTAAACACATTGAACTTGATCATTATAAGATGGGTGACAACTTGGAATTACCAAACGCTTTGTGTAGATCATCAAAGTTAAGTAACATTCAGCTTGGTAAATAATCAGATGGATCACTACTGCGGAATACCAAATGCGCTATGTAGATCACCAAAGTTGAGCAACATTGAGCTTGGTCACTATCAAATTGGTGACTACTTGGAATACCATATACACTATGTAGATAACCAAAGTTAAGCAAAATTAGGTTCGGTCATCATCAGATGGGTGACTACTTGGGAATACTAAATACTTTATGCAGATGACCAAAGTTAAGCAACATTGAACTTGGTTATTCTCAGATGGGTGACTGTTTCTGAATACCAAATGGGTTATGTTATGGAGATCACCAACGTTAAGAAACGGTGAACTTGGTCATTATCAGATGGGTGCTTGCTTCGGAATACTGAATGCTTTATGTAGATCACCAATTAAGAAACATTCAGCTTGATCAGCAATAGTTAGGTGACTACCTGGGAACACATAATATTTTATATAGATAACCAAAGTAAAGCAAGATAAGGCTTGGTCATCATCAGATGGGTAACTACTGGGGAATTTGAAATACTTTATTCTGATGAGCAAAGTTAAGCAACATTGCGCTTGTTCATTATCAGATAGGTGTCTAATTGAGAATTCCAAATCCATTATGTAGATAATCAAAGTTAAGCAACATTAGACTTCCTCATTATCAGATGGGTAACTACATGGAAATAGCAAATGCTTTATGTAATTGACCACAATTAAGAACATTGAACTTAGTTGTTATCAGATGGGTGACAACTTGGGAATTCCAAATCTTTTATGTAGATAACAAATGTTAAGTAACATTCAGCTTGGCCATTATAAAATGGGTTACTGCTTGGGAATACCAAATATCTTATGAAGATCATAAAAGTTAAGCAACGTTAAGCTTTATCATTATCATATAGAGGACTACTTCAGAATATCAAATGCTTTATGTAGATCATCAACGTTAAGCAACATTCAGCTTAGTCATTATTTGATGGGTTATTATTTAGAAATACCAAATATTTTTGTAGATCATTAAAGATAAGCAACACTGAGCTTAGTCATTATCAGATCGTTGACTACTTGGACATACCAAATACTTTATATAGATCACCAAAGTTAAGCAATATTGAACTTAGTCTTTATCAGATGGGTGGTGACTTCGGAATACCAAATTGTTTATGCAGATCACCAAAGTTAAGCAACATTGAGCTTGCTCATTATCTGTTGGGCGGGGCATATGAATCAGATTTTTACATATTTTACAAGTAGTGTCTGGGATATGGAGTCAGTCCCGAAAATCGCTGAAAAATTTTGCGATTTAAACATTACTTTATTACATATATATTTTTTAACAGTAAGGTGGCGGATATGAAGTCAATACCGGAAATGGCTAGATTTAAACATTGCTTTATGTCATATATATTTTTAACAGTATATATGAAGTCAGTCCCGCAATGGCTGAAACATCTTACAATTGAAACATTACTTTATGTCATGTATACTTTAAACAGTGGGGTGCGGGGATATGAAGTAGGTCCCGGAAATGGCTGAAAAAGTTTACGAGTTAAACATTAGTTTCCTGCATGTATATTTTTGATAGTGTGGTGATTGAACTATATACTAGCAGAAGGCAAGATGTGGTCCGGAATTGAAAGATACAAGTGAGAATATATACTAGCTAAAGGCCCTGGCGTCGTGCAGGATTGAATGAGACAGGTGGAAATATACACTAGCAGAAAACTCGACGTTGCCTAGGACTTAATGAGACAGGTTTATATATACATATATATATATATATATATATATATATATATATATATATATATATATATATATATATATACTGGCAGAAGGCCCGGCGTCGTCAGGATTGAATGTGATAGATAAAACATTACTCCAGAAAAGGCATGAAACCACTCTAAATGTCTTATAAATGTTGTGGGTGCAAATCACCCCTATTAAAGAATTAAGTGGAATCAACTATTCCTATGACTCCCACTGATTTCAGAGACTAAATAGAGACATTCATACCATGTTTAACCGCATGCGATGAATTGCGGCCTGTATTTTTTCTAATTTGGTATCTGTTCCGGCAGCATACAATTTTTGAAAAAAATCCTGACCACTCGTAGCCTACGTTTTTCTTGCCTTTTTTAAGAACCGACTCCATTCTTTGATGGTGAGGTCCTTAAAGCTTTTCTATCTTCTCTCTCTTTGCCAACCTAGGGCCATTAACTGTTTTTTTTTTCTATTTTTTCAGATAGTAGCGTGCTAAGTGAAGACTTAAGCAGTCGGCCGGTCTAGGGGTGATTGACTTGCCTTTTTAGGCGAAGGCCCCTCTAGCTCAAAATCGACGGGTCTCCGCTAAGTGCTGGGCCGCCAAATGGATAGGGTTTTCCGCCCAAACGAGGGGGCGTCCTTAACGCTCGGCCTGGGGGCGGTCAGGATCCAGGGTCCCGTCCGTCCGTAGCGGGGGTTGCCACTACCGGTGGAACATCATTGTCCGTGTCCGTGTCCGTGTTGGGGGGTAACAAACCCGGTCGTGCCTTAGTAGTGACGGTATTTGGGGTTCCATGCTTCCTATGCGA
Source organism: Euprymna scolopes (assembly GCF_053919585.1). Taxonomy (NCBI): domain Eukaryota; kingdom Metazoa; phylum Mollusca; class Cephalopoda; order Sepiida; family Sepiolidae; genus Euprymna; species Euprymna scolopes. The sequence continues at coordinate 47,281,993 of NC_136506.1, read as the reverse complement.
ATACCAAATGGGAGCTATCTTGGCCCAATATGCGAAGTAGAAGTTGTCAATCCAGTCAGGGGTCCCAGGAATCTGATGACTGGTGCATACAAAATTCAGGTCCGGGTCGATCGAAAAGGCTTCCAAGACATACCAGCGCAGCTAACTTGTGAGGACTGGACAATGTCAGTGAGGGTAGGAGACCACATTGTTTGCATTGTCATAAGCCTGGCCACATGGCCAAATTCTGCTCAGAAAAGCAACCACCGATGAAGCCGGTAGAAAAAGCAGATCTGAAGGAAACTTTCATTAAAAAAGAAAATGACGAGAAACCCGGAGAAACGTTGAGGAAAGTGGTTACTAAAAAGAAAAAAAAAGCAGATGCAACCTCACCGAGCACATATAGGGCGGTAGCAGGCTCCTGCAAGAGAAAGCTCGCAACGAGCTCGTCGGAGTCGGAGGAAGAGGGCGAGAGACCCAAAACCAAACAGCAAGAGAAAGAAATATAATGGAAAAGAAAGATAAAGACAATACGAAAGACAAGATTGCTGATCTTCTTACAACGCCTACCCCTCGCCCAACATAAGAAGTTCCGTCCACCAATCCCCTATTTAACACCCCTAAAGAGGGTCCCGGGGAGGTCTCCGTCAACGAAGACAATTGTCCCGTTCTAGTCGAGAGGGAGCTGAAAACAAGGAAATTCCCTTTTGGGCTTGGAGAAAGAATATGCAAACAGATAGTAACTAGGTCATTGGGGACCTCAATGGCTGATAAAAACGCTCTCTAAGAGCCTGGAGCAACTGACGAAGAAGAAAAAAGGAGTAACCAACCCGAGGAATTTCCCCGATGCTCCAGGCCTTAGAGCCTTAAAACTAACCTTCCCCTGGACGTCGGGGACTATCACGAGACGGACAGTTTACGTCGGATCTGCTCACAGACAGTCTCGCCCAAGACTTTAACGTCCGCATCTCCTAGATCTTTAGACCCGTGATTGAGTAATATTACTAGTTAGGGACACAATGAACTTTAACCTAGCTTGTTTAAATACAAGGGGCATAATATCCCGAAGGAAGGCTGGTCGCGTGCTGAGGGATCTCGTGGCCCTTGAGGTAGATATAGCTGCAATAGAGGAAACCAACTTTGTTGGGCCCTGGGATTGCGATGTGCTGGTGAACGAGTTTGACGTTTACTAAGCATAGGACAATTCTCGTAGTCGTGGTGTTTCTATGCAAGTGAGTCGCACCCTAGCAGCGACGGTTACTGTAGTCCAGGCGGACGCTCATGGAAGGCTGGTCGTGGTTGATGTTGCCGTTAAAAGCGGTAAGTTTCGGATTTTGGCTGTTTACGCGCCCAATATCGCTGGAAAGAGGGTTTCCGTTTTCTGCAGGTGAAGGTGCTTCTATCGACGGGTCTGGAGCGGGTAGTTTTAATGGGGACTGGAATGCAATCCTATACCCCATGATAGATAAGGTCGGGAAGGATAGAGAGTATGAAAGATATGAATGCAACCTGTCTGACCTGATGCCCTTGTGCGATCTTATCGACAGATTCCGTCTGGATCACCCGGGGAGAGAGATGTGGACGTGGCAGAATCATATGGCCTCCCGTCCAAGTACCTACTTGGATAGGATGTTAGAAGAGGCGAAATAGATTTCTTATCTTGTCCCATGTTCCACTGGCTAGGTCATTGCGACCATAAATTTCTACTGCCCCGTTTGAGAGTCGGTAATAGGCCTATGTTGGCTGGGTCATGGAGGTTGAACGCCTCCTTATTGGAGACAGCCGAATTCCGGGAACAGCTGACAACACTAATTCAGCAGGAGGTAGTGGGTGCTGTTACCGGGAGTAGCTGGTGGGTTAAACTTAAGGCCACTATTAGGCGTTTTGCGTCCAATATAGCCAAATCCTCGCTTCAACTAGGACGCGAACGAAAACGCACTTAGATGATAGGCTGAGCTGGGCGGTGGCTGGTGGGGATCTCCTAGAGATAGCATTTGTTAAGGGGGACCTCCAGCGCTTGGTTAGCGAGCGTTATGAAGGTCAAGTAGCTTGATCTAGGTTACAAGGGTCTCTAACGATGCTGTGAACGTTGACGCTGTTGAGAGTGGTGTCGTCTTAAGACGCGGCTAGGATGGGTACATTCGGAATGTGAAAAACATGGAAGGACACACCCTCGTATCGACTTGGGAAATTTGCAATGGGTTTTGGCAATATTTGGAGAAGCGCTTTACCAAACTATCCAGACTCTGCGCCCAGGAGTTTGCAAGCTATTTAGCCGGCTCGCCCCGCCTTACTGCGGCTCGAGCAGCTAGCTGTGGTAGGAGGGTTACAGAGCGTGTGGTCATTACTGCGTTGAGGCAGGTTGGCCATAACTAATCTCCGGAGCTCGATAGTCTGTCCTACGAACTGCATTTGAGGCTGTCGCCCATGTTTGTTCCTCATCTGACGGGTGTGTTCAACCACTGGTATGTTCAGGGATGCATCTCTGTGCAGGAAACCAAAGGAGTGGTCACGCTATTTAAAAAAAGAGAGTGGCATGGTGGAGAGGATTAGATGGTTATAGGCCCATCACTCTGCTAAACATAGAGTTGAAAATTTTGTCCCGCGTTCTTGCAAACCGACTGCAGGTTGTTATCGGTGACTAGGTCGAACCGGACCAGAATTTCTCTGTGAAGGGGAGATCGATTCAAAACAATTTGCACTTGGTGCGCACGATCATAGAAGGGTTAGAAAACAACACAAGAGCCGCGCTGATCAATAAAGATCAGTCCAAAGCGTTCGATAGGGTCTATCATGGTCTCTTGAAATATATGGAGACCGCTGGCTTTGACTCAGACTTCCGCAAGCAAGTCTCTGTTCTGTAATGTAATCCTGCGGTAGCGGTACAAGTAAACGGTAGGTTGTCGGAGTCCTTTGGGGTCTCTCATTCGGTGCGCCAGGGTTGTCCGCTGTCGCCTTTGTTGTATGTCCTGGCGTTGGAACCCTTCCTTCGCAAGTTAAGGGACGATGCGGTTAGACCAGTTCTGCGCGGTATAGCTCTGCCTGGCGGACAATTTTTCAGGGTGTCTGAAAGCGATGATGGAGCCGGTCGCTGAGTATGAAGAAGTCACAGGGGCCGTAGTCAATCGCAGCAAGTCTGTTGGTTTGCAGTTGGACGCCTGGACCGGTGTAAACTCCCTTCCAGGTGAGTTCGGATGGACGGATGGCCTGGTAAAGATTCTCGGAGTGTGGGTCGGGCCTGGGCTCCAGCTGGACAAAAATAGGTCGGAAGTGCAGACGAAGTTCGAGTCGTCAGTAAGTACTTAGATTCGCAGAGGATTGTCCCTGATGGCTGTGCGGAGGGGTGAACAACTTACGTCTTTTCGCGGATCCTTTACTGCTTCTCAGTACTTCCTCTTCCTTCGGACCGCTGTAAGGCTTTAGAGCAACTCCTTTTCAAATTCTTTGGAAAGGAGGGAAGCCGTATGTCCATATACAGGTCTGTACACAGAAATTCCGCGAGGGAGGCTTGGGAATGCCAGACTTGTTAAGTCATAAGTTCGAGGAAAGATTAGCATTCCTGAGTCGGACATTGCTTGAGGAACGTCACTGGGTACCAGTTGTGGAGCAATCTTTTCCACAACTGATATCCGCCCCTGCAGTTGAAGGTCGCAGAAGACCGATGGGGGAACAGCAGTTCTTTTCCGAATGCCGAACCGCCCTTAGGGCATTGTCGGGGTTCAGTGACCTTGCACGGCCAAGGAGGAGGCTATATCGGGATTTAGTGGTGGGGACCTCTAACGATCTGCTGGTTGAGCGGCTGCACATGTCGAGGGAAGAGGTCCTCTCTCAGTGGAATTGGGCTCCAGCCAGAAGGTACATAAATAATTCCGAATTTTCATTGACATCGAGGCTTGTCCGGAATGGGCTGCCACTTTTTCGCTGCTTGCCAGGGACTACAGACGGGATGAATGCGTTCCCTTTTGCCCCACTGCGAAGAGGATGAGGAAGAAACAAGGGATCACACCTATTTTCTTTGCAGCGGAGTTCGGAAGCTCTGGGAGTACGTCAGAGAGGTAACGGCCTGCATCGACCCCGAGCGGCCGAGTACGTCTTCGACAACATGGAACCACGTTCACTGGGAAGAAACGGTTGGGTTTTCTAGCGATCCTAGCTGTAGCTAGGTTAGTGATGTGATGTCGCTTATACGTATAAACATTTTATATGGGGTTGAATCTGTTTCGGATCGGGATCTGATCGCTTACTTTAAGCATCAGCTAAAAATAAAGATCAGATGCGATTGGAAAAGATTGCATCGCATAGACTTCGATAGGAGATGGGTGCACAACACTAGTTTGTGCATCCGACAAGGCGCTAGGTTTGAGTTTGTTTTCCCACCCTAGTAGTATTGGTCCGGCGGTGCTAAGGTTCTACGGAACCCAGCCCTGAGCGAAGGTTGTAGAGTAGGGTTAGTTATGTCTTAACCACTGCGAATGGAAAATGCTTTTATTAGACTAGGGCAAATATGATAGTGGATCATGTTCCCGATCTTATTTTTCATCGGTACTAGGAGAGTTTCCAAAGATGTCCAGTCCACCCTTTGTTATGTCCCCGGTCCGCTGCTTCTATACGTACAATTATCTTAGAAGAAGTCACCCATCCCCTATATCACCCATCCCTATCTAATTTGTTTTTGAAAATATCGTCCCTAGGTCCCCCACTCTCCACTAGGGAACGACCGGATTTCTTTCGACTTTCAGGACCGGAGGACAGTGGGCGCTCTATATTTAGAAGTAGGCTGGGAAGATCCCTTACTAACCCGCCCCCATCGGCATTCTGTGTAGTTATTTTCGTTTTCTTTCTTTTTGTGTGTATACTAGCCTGCCCCCTCCCCATCATCTCATTCCTCATTGAAAATTTAAAAAAAACTGTTTTGTTTGTATATACATTTTATTTTTGTTTAATTGTAACTATTCTTTTTTCCAGTTCTTGTATATAAAGCCGCCACATACGCTGGGGTGATTTTAAGTAGATAAACTTTATGGTAAAGAATGAGGTATTATGGTGATAGTGTTTTAGCGTAGAGAACCTGATAAAGTCTTTTCAAAGACCTAGCTCTTAGTTAGAATGACCCGCGACTCCCCTACTTCCCCGGATGCATGCCAAAGTAGTTTGGACCCCAAATGAGGCTCTGACAGTAGATAATGCCAGGGCCTGGGCCAGACACTAAATAAACATACCATGTTTAACCGCATGCTACGAACACGTTCCTCTCATATCACTGTATTGGCTCCTGCATTATTTATGATAAATACATATTATATTCGATACACTTTATACTACATGTGGTTTCTTACAGTTGTAAACCTTAGCACGGCTCTACAACTGGCTGACGACGACGATTCAAGAACTTCCCTAATTAATCTACAATAATTGCTAACAACTGAATGACGAATATTCGAGCAACGAATTCACTCCAAAGACCTGGAAGACCACATTTGACGAGCGAAATGATTCAAGAAAAAAGAACACTCGCGGATATTCGAAATAAATTTCCTACACCCGGAGGAAATTCGAAACTTCAAGAGTATTTATTTTTCAAAATTTCGGTGAAGAACGGAAAATCTACGTGTCTACGTTAGAAAAAAATAATATACGAGCGTAAAAATCGGGATAAAGAAAGTTTCGAAAAAAGGACAACAATTTTGCCGAAAAAAAGGATTTTACAAAGACATCGTCAGAAAGCATTATATTGCTGTTAAAAAAGCTACTAAAAAGTAAACTAAGAGCTAAAACAGAACTCATAAGACGCGTGGAGATGTATTATTACTTAATTAACGAGACCAAGTTTTTAGTATATACAAAAAAACTTTGTCATTCTAAAAAGCATGTCTTGCTAATACGATTATGGTTAAAAGGCAATAGCGTTGGAAAAAAAGAAAAAAAAATCTGCAAAAGTTAATGATATATTTTATTGGCTAAAGCGAGTATTTGCACAAATTAAAATAAACTTCGGATTCAATTCCGATTAAAATAATATTTTCACTGCACGTCGAAGAAGAAGAAAACGATTTCGCTAAACAAATAAAGTGCTAAGAAAAGTTCTTTTTCGCACAGAAGCGAAAAGAGTAGCCAATATTAAACAAATGCTATAAACTTGCTTTCACAAATAAATAACATTTTATAAAAAAAAAGAGGAAAAAATGTGTAGGATCAACAAGGAATTGGACCCAGTACCTACACGTTAAGAAAATTGTAAAATAACGAACGAAATCTACTGCTTTCTGTATGAATGCAAACGCCGGATATTTTCTCAGAAAAATTGCCACACGAGGAAATAAATATATAAAAGAAATATTCGTTAAATAACCAGTTACGAATTTTCTAAAGCTTTTTTCTATTGCCACTATAGGAAACGTAAATCTACGAATCGGGTTGTTTTATAATATTAAGTAATTATCACAGCGTCTAAAAATGGACGTGTTTGCAAAACAAATTGAAAATCCTCTTGAGACATCTTCAAAAAATGACATAATTTTTATTAAAATTATAGTGCCGATAGTAAGGAAGGAAAGAAACCCAGTCATGTTGAAATGTATGGTAGAAGCAAGGGTTGATTAATCATTAACCAATACACTGTATTAATGTATTAATTTGGAAATCCTAATGATCCATCTTCAAAAAATTATTTCAATTTTCTTAGAAATATGGTAGCCTTGAAAGGAAGAGAAATTATCTCTTATATGTTGTACAATACCAGTCGAGGGTATGTTAAATTGTTTCATATACGTATTTAAATTACCCGTCTGAGGGTAGGTAGAATTATTTTAAATGTGTGTTGTACATTGCCCGTCCTCGCAAAGGTAAACATATTTCATATACGTGCTGTAAATTAGCTATCCTAGTGAAGGTGGTATTATTTCATGCATGTGTAATACCTGTCCGAGGGAAGTTAAATATTATTTTGCTCGAAATAGCAAATGATACATAGACATTAAAAATTCGTGTATCCTGAGAATAACAAATATATTCAAAATCAACTTCAATTTTCTCATTGTGTATACAGTCCCGAGCAGCGCTGGGTAGCGCTGCTAGTATAATAATGAATACGAAATTTGCATTTTTCAAAATATCAAATACATATTAACCCCAATCAACTATTATATAACTATTATAAAAATCAACCAAAATATGTAAAAAATACCTCCAAATAAGAGTGAAATACAACGTTGTTTAGATGAAATAGTTCACTAATTAAGCTGATAAGAAGAAAAACTTGACGTCGTGCACATTGATATTGTAGATTACTACCTGTCGACTTTAGAAGCTTTAGAAGATCCTCATGAAAGCAAATGAGTATGTCAAAAATTCACATAGAATGATATCAATATAGTAATGAAGAGCCGTATTACGGTATTTATTAGTAACGGTGACAAATTGAAAAAGATAGCCGATGTGTCTTCTTTGACTTGTTCATGGACTCCCTGGCTCAGATAAGCTAGAGAACTCGTTGGATACTACACTACATTACCAAAAAATGAGATATAAAATTGTCTATACAGGTCTATACAGGGACGAAGGCTTGATGATAGTCAAGGGTGCCACAAAATATGTGATGAATTTACTCTACGGCTTACTGGGATAGCTTCCGTACACTTATATCAGATCTACCGCTGCATTCCATGTTTAAAAAGGATGTGTCCTCAATAGTATCAGATCTGACTGAATGGCTAATTGTATGCATATACCGATTCATAACATCCAAAAAATTCCAACAAAAACCTAACAGCCAGCAATGGTTCTCCTCAGAATATGTTGCTGCCATCGCGCACAGAAATCACTTTTTCCATAGCTACCAACGTAATAGATGCTCTAACACGAAAGCTTCTTTCAGGACTGCCAGCAATCACTGCAAAAGAATAATAAAAATACCAGAGAGCTATATGCTCAGTCCGTTAAATCCAAAGTATCCTGAACAGAAGCGTGCGTTCTATCCCAACCATCATCAATGGACCTGAGGTTACCTCGTAAGAATCTGATAAGGGCAAACAATTTTCCAAGATCTTTTCAGCTAATTCTAACCTAATCGACTAAGGTCACCAACTCCCCGTATTTCCTCCTATAACGGACAGCACGCTCTGCAACATGCAACTATATGCGCATGAGGTTGCCAAGCTAATCAAGAACCTTGATTCCAGTAAAGCAACTGCCGGCATTTCAATCATTGTGCTGAAAAAGCAACTGACGGCATTTCAATCATTGTGCTGAAAAAGCTTCAATCAGAACTTGCCCCCATACTTAAAATACTCTTTAAGCGTTGCCTTAAAGAGAAGTGCTTCCCAACACCCTGGAAACCTCATCAGTATGCCCTGTATTCAAGAATTCAGGTGATAAGTCATCTCCCTCTAAGTACAGACCAATAAGTCTCCTGTGTGTCATGAGTTAGCTGCAGAAATCCATATTAAATAGAGAAGTAGTAAACCACCTCAGCAGAAATAGCTTTTTTGAGTGACATGCAATATGGTTTCCGTTCTGCCAGATCAACAGCAGATGTGCTTATTCTTATATCTCATAGAATTAGCGAATCTCTTGACAAAGTCTTTCTTTCCAGGGCAATTGCTCTTGACATATCAAAGGCCTTCGATAAGGTATGAAATAAGGGCTTACTTCACAAGATTTCCAGCTACGGTATAAGTGGAAATGTGTTCTCGATAAGTAAATCATATCTCTCCAATAGGCTCATAAGAGTAGTGGTTGATAGACAAAAATCAGAGGCCCTCAATATTAATGCTGGAGTCCCTACGGGCTCCATCCTAGGCATAACTCTCTTCCTGATATACATCAATGATCTCCAAAAAACTTAAATCATTCGTTGACATCTATGCTGATGACACGACCATCTATGGCAATACATCAAAGGCCGTAAATGACAAAGTTCTCTCAGATTCTCCTTCCTCTGATCTTGAGCGCGTGGTACAGTGGGGGAGGAGGTGGCTGGTTACTTTTTATGCATCTAAAACCAAACTCCTATCTTTACATCATCAAGGCTCTGATCCCCATCTGGCATCAATTGAAATGGTCGGCTCTCGTCTATGGGAAAATCCATGGTTTGATAGGCTTCCTGGTTTGACTTTTACTCCTGACCTGAAATGGAACACGTACATAAAGTCAGTTGCCAAGGTCGCTGGAAAAATGGTAGGATCCTTCTACCGCTCCAGAAGATATCTTACCCCTGATGCAATTCTCTATCTGTATAAAAGCCAAGTACGTCCAAGAATGGAGTACTGCTGCATCATCTGGGAAGGAGCTACTAAAAACAGCCTACCCTGCCTTGACATAATACAAAATAGGCTTCGTGGCCTAGTGGGTGATGCCCTTTTCCCTTCCCTGCAACCTCTTTCCCACAGGAGAGCCGTTGCGAGCCTGTTTTTTTATCGTTACTAACATGGCAGGTTCACGTCTGAACTTCAATCTCTGCCCCCCTCGGCAACCTTTCACGATAAACACCCGCCTAGCTGAAACTACTGTCAAATAAGTTTCCCCACTCTTTATCTGTGCCAAAATCAAAACGTAAATTCCATGAAAAAGCTTATTTCTGAGAAGTGCATGCCTGTGGAACTCTGTTCCGGTTGCTTGTTTCCCACCTGACTACAAGCTGGATGTATTCAAGTTAAATATAAACAAATTCATGATGAACCTCCACCTTAAGTAAGACACTTTAACAAATCTCCAACACTAACTTACTGTACACACAAGACCCCTCATCCGAGAGGGACTTGCGGGCCTTGATATGTGGTGACTACCTTGTAAAAAAAATAGGAACCTAAATGGTGGAAATTACAAGCAATGTTAAACAAGTCAACTTCCTGGATGTCACTCTGGATTTTGCAACCGATACCTACAAAGCATAAATTAACACACACGTAAAACCCACATATATCCACGCAGGCTCAAACAACACGCTCTCTATTATTAAACACATAGAAAAATCAATCGAACATTGAATAACTAATAACTCTTCCAATGAGGAAACATTCAATACATACAAAAATATTTATATCAATGAACTAAAATTAACGGATACAATAATGCCGGCATTAAATACAAACGAAACAATGTCGATAGCAATAGATCTAGTAGTCAAGGAAGTAACATTATCTGGTTGACCCAATTTAACCTAATAGTAAAAAAAAAAACTTGGGAATAGGTTCCTACATAAGTACACAAAATAAAATCTATAACAGGGGAACCGTAACACTTAGCTACAGCTTTACTGAAAACCTGTAAACAATTATAAAACAGCGCAATAATAAAATATTAAGAAGAAACAATATACTACTGGCACTAATATTAATGGTAATAGAAAGACATGCGATTGCCTCCAAACCGACCGAATCCAACTATCAATAATTACCTCAAATTTTCTGTAGTATACCAGGCTTAACTAGGCAGCGTAGAAAACCCAGAAATAGAAAGAATTCAACACATGCTGCACATTTATGATCTTGAAAACAGATTATATGGTCAAAAACAGTCAATAAATAACAAAGCATATGCCACGAATATATATATATATATATATATATATATATATATATATATATATATATATCGGGGCACTACTGAAAGTAAATCGAAGCAAGCAAAACACCTTACTAGGTTAGAAATACTTAGGCAGCTAGCATATTTAGTTCATAAACCTCAGCATGTTATTTATGTTTAGTGGAAACACTTGATATTATAGATTTAAGAATTGTGAAATATCATTATATGAAAAGTGGAATTGGCTATACGCTCCAAATACTTTGAAGGCTACGCTTTAAATAAGATTTAAAGACGAATAACGATCTACAGAGATACAACAATATATAACCCATTATTCGGAATATCTTTATTAATTACTAAATTAACTAAGGGAAAGCTGAAAAAATACAAAGTAGTTCCGACACACCACAAATTAATAATTATACTTACTTAAGACCGAAACCCTTCCATATATAACTATACTTACCAAAAAACGTTAAAAAATAGGCTAGCATAAATAACTTAACTAAATTAAAAAGGAGTGACCTTCTCATTACCCCTCAACACAATCTACAACGTTACCGTTTAATGCTAAACTAAACGAACAATAACAAAATATGCCACCAACAAAACTGTTTTACTATGTCTTTAATGTTCAGCATAAACAGGCATCGCAGAGTGTTCTTACCGCAACGAAAAATCACAAATCATGAATGTATATAATCAAATAAATAAGATTAGATGATTAAACATAAACAATGTTATTAGCTTCATTATTTACTAATATCTAAATATTAATACAGTGCTTTACTGGGTGCATTAATTCTGCCTTGATACTAAATATTTTACGTCATTAATTGAAAGATCAAAAAGAAAACAAAACAAACACGATTAACTTCTAATAACTCATACAAAAGTTATTTCTGGTTTTCTCATAATCGTGCACCGACCCATAAAAATAGCCGAAAAACTATGCTGCTAAGTCTTGGATTGAATACTGCTAAAATATTCATATAACATTATAATTTTATAACGTATTTCTTTTAATACTTCTCATATCTGTCTGTTCGTTATACTTTTTATGCTGAGACTTCTGACACGATCCGTCTGAAATTTGTATGGACTGTTGTTATGATACATAACAGCGAACAAAGTATTACTGTATTCCTTTCTACGTACGTCTTTTGGTTATAACAGATTAATAGAAATTGCTCATAGCAGTAGCAAAATCACTTAAAAAATTTGTCGAACTCGACTGATCGAACTATGCTGACATTCTTTGTAAAAAAAAAAGATGTATCAAACAAAAGATTCTTCTTGAAATGACTATTTTACGTAAAAAAAGGCACACAGTTAAGCATCAAGTCGCAAAAAGTACTCATCACTGCACTGGCTTTAACGCTCGCGTATATAAAACGCGCCAAATGCCTATAAACTCATCATATTTTATTGGAGTATCTGAAAATAAATTAAACAATTTCAATTTCCTATTAAAATGTGGATTATTTTCTAAGACTACATTTCAAGTGTTAAAGTAAATCTCGCGCTTTTTCCTGAAATTTTGTTCGACTCCTTGTTTACTTCATAACATGGCCCTCTTTCTTCGGAGATTAGAACATGCTCGTTACATTAATGTCTTTTTCTCTTATTATGGAATTTATATATGATATATATATATATATATATATATATATATATATATATATATATATATATATATATATATATATATATATATAGCAAAATGTAAAAAATAATATGAACACATATCACTTTTGAATAAGTCCAGGTAATTCTGCACCAGCCCAGTCAATATTATTTAAATTAGGAAAAGTTAAAGTAAGTAAAATATATGTATGAAAGCGTACCTATGATCTATTAGAATAAAGTATACTACTCCAAAAGATTAATTTACTCAAGTAACTAAATAGATATTGCACTTATTGTGAGAGTCGATAAACCTTCTTCTAGAAGTTAAGAAAGTGACTGTGTACAGAAAGACACTCAGAACGCCGAAGCATATAACAGCCGATATATCAACATTTTCTTTAATAAACAGCAAGGATAATGTAACAATATCAAAATATATGCACAATGTACATATCTATTAAGTTTGTGTTAATGTCACACATTTTTATACAAGTCATTTAAGCGACCAATATTTGATATTGATATCAGAAATTCCATGGTTTTAATGACTGAATTTATATAAGGAAAATCAATGCATTTTATTTTCATTTATTCATTGATTAAATCCATGCACACATCGCGCTATAAACGGAAGTTTCTGTCTAATAATGCGGTGAATATATTGATTGACGGAATAATGATTGCGTGAGATGATTTTGTGGTAAATTAGACATTAAAACAAAGTGAAAAGAAATCAAATTGTAGTTGTTGCGGAAGTTCAGATTTCAAGTGAAATACTTCGTTTAATTAAACGTAAGATCACCGGTTTTTATTTTGTTCTTCACCGAACATCGTCGACAATCGATCATTTCTTATATATTGTAAAAATAAAAACAATAAAGTATGCATTTTCTTTTGTCTTTCTTTAATCGGAGTAGACTTTAGCATGCAACCTTAGAAACCATTACTTCAAATAAGTATTGATTTTAATTAAAGCTCTTTCAAAGTAATGTATAAAAAATAATATATATATATATATGTTCATATATATATATACACATATATATATGTGTGTGTATGGTACACCCACTCATATATAGCACATATATACACACACACACATATATATATATATATATATATATATATATATATACACGCAGGGACAAATGTCTTATATGGCCATAAGTATATATGAGAAATCATATGCATATACGTAGATGTATATGTTAGTATATATGGAATATATTTCGTAAATACGTGTATATATGTGTACAGACATAGACATATGCATTAATCTGTTTTCTTACATATACATCTATATATGAATTACACCCCCCCATATATATATATATATATATATATATATATATATATATATATATATATATATATATATATATATATATATATATATATATATATATTGGAAGATTGTAATGATGCTGTTAAAATGTGTTGGAATTTTTCAGGCCGCGTCAAATAGAGTAATTCCTGAAAAAAAATCTATCAATGCGAAAAAAAAATCTCGATGTTTTCGAAGAAATTATATGGAATCTCTTTTTTTTGCGATTTTCCATTTAACTGGAAAATGAATTATCATTACAACCATTCGCCATGAGCAATTCCAATGTTTTGGGACTTTCGAAGGAAGATGTGACTTAGCCGTAAATCTGTCTATGCAGCAAAGTACACCGCTAGTGTATCAGAATTTTGCGGGGATTTTTGAAACCCTTAACACAAAACTGCGAATAAAATATAAAACACTCATAATTCTCTTGTTAAATGGGTTGTTTATTTTCTTTATGGAATATACTTAAAAAATAAAGTATTAAAGTTGTTTAAAAATACTTGAACTATTATTTTTTATTTATAAATTCATGCAGCCATTTTTTTACATAATGAAATCAATAAAAATTTACGAGTTACGTATTTCTCAATGTTAAAACTTAAAAATCTATCAAAACTTTTCTATTGCTTCAATTTATACCATATTTTCAGGATCAATGTTAAATGCTATTCTCTTTCTAATAAACTCAATATAATATTTTAGACCACCGTTTCTTTTAATTTACCCACCACATTTTGAAATGTCTATTAAAATTTAAATAATTAATTTACTCACCAAAGTTTTATACATCACAAATTGAGATAAAAGACTAATTAATGAAATATTCTAATTTAAAACAAAAAAGAAGTGTTATATGGAAATTTACTTGTAAAGTCCAAAGCTTAAAAAAACTTTTTAAGTGGAAGCTTATGTTATGCTTAGATTGTCAAGTAAATATCGGACGCTGACGACATTTTTCCTATTGCATTCGATGTTTTCGTTTTATAGATATTTAAAAAAATCACTCGATAAAGAAGAAATAAAATACATTAAATCAAGAATTTATGTATTTCCTTAAGAGAATAAAATAATGAATATTTCCAGTAGAGCATTTTATTTTAATCGGCTAAAATCGATGAGCGAAATGTTATTGTTTTCCAAATATGGTGGCACATACTTATCACTTTGTAGTTAAAATGAAATATAGCGAAAATACAAAAGAGAGATAAGGAAGCATGGCATAAAGTCAAAAGCGAAGACAACCGAAAATGATTACCGTTTTGTCACACACAAACGGTTGACGGTCGCAATAAAAGATCAATAGATAAAATATTCTAATTTAAAACAAAAAAAGAATAGTGTTTTTGGAAATTTACCTAAAAACCAAAAGTGGAAAACCATTTTTATTTAAAAAAAAAAAAGGTGGAAGCTTATATTATGCTTAGTTTGTCAAGTAAATATTGGACGCTGACGACAATTTTTTCTATTTTATTCAATGTTTTCTTTTTTTAGATATTTAAAGAAAAAACTCGATAAAGAAGAATTAAAATATTTTAAATCAAAAATAATGTATTTCTTTGAGAAAGCAAAAAAAAAAATCTTGACTGTTTCTTATAAGGCAAAAACTTATAAGTAAAATGTGACTAATTTTCACCTATGGTGACACATATTTCTCCACGCACAAGGCTAGACGGCTAACGCGAACGTGTATTTTTTACATCCTTCTGTCCATCCGTATTTCAAAACAAGAATAAACACCGCTTCGGCGTTTCGCTAACAGCCTACAAATGCTTACGTAATAGACGTATTCTCAAATAGTTGTTTAAAATTTTTTTTATTTAAAATGCCAATATGGATAAATTTTTAACAATGAAGAATGGAAGTACCCATTTTATAGTATTTTTATAGTTAGGTGATTTTTAGAATTTATATATATATATATATATATATATATATATATATATATATATATATATACATATATTTTATAGAAGCAACTTAAAATTCCTTGATGTTCTTTAAATCTTTTTTAAAGAAATCTGATTTAAAAAAAAACAATTATTGTATCATTTGCTATTAAACCTGGTATTTTTTTTTAATTTGGTTGTTGCTCCTTTAATTGAAATAAAAGATTAGGGGTCGAATTATATTTTAAGTAGTTGTATGCTTGGAAATATAGGCGGTCGAGTTATTCATTTTTTTATCACGCCTTTTTAATGTCTTTTCTGACACCAGCATTTATCCGTAAGTATAGAGCATAATATAAACTAATAAATAAGTTATTTCTCTCAGATAACACATTAGCTATTCCTAGCATATACGCATTTTCTAACTATCTACCAATTATCAAATGCAATAATAGTATATCAACATTATGACACCATGGCAGGGTGGATTAGATTTATTGTATAAAACAAAATTAAAACACAATTATATGGTTTTAATGTTTTAAACGTGTTCTCTCCAGAATGTGGAAAGGTTTGCATTGACTAACGTATACCACATACCATATATGATACTTATTTGTTACTAATCCGTCTATCGAATCATATAACTATTTTGTCCAGTATACAGTATTATAACCATAGACAAATAGGTCCTAACTACTGTGACACTCTACGTTTAAACATAATTACTCTTTCTCGGATATAGAATCATGTTTGATTACTTTATACCACTTACAAGACATACTACAATTATGATGCTTGGCGACGCCGGGTAGGTTTCCTAATAGCATAAAAACAATTATGTTATTGTTTTTCCCTGCAGCGTGGTCTTTAAACCTACCTGCTCTACCCAGTTTATTTTAATTGTCTAACGTGCACGACTACCAAGTAGCAATAGCTTTTACCGGTAGTGAATTAATCCAATCAAAAATAAGCAGGACTACAGTGCACTTCGCAATCGAACATTTTTGTGCTCTTGTCGCTATACTTCTAAACTGAAGAAGAATGACGTAACATCCGGAAGATCTCGAGGAATTATCAGCAGTCTATTCAAAGTTACTGTATAATTAAATAGTTTTTGTTTTTAAATTATCATTTAATTATATTGTCAATAAAGAATAAACAAAAATACAGAGTTTTTTTCTAAAGACACTGGCGGAATTTAAATTAAAATCGTTTTCGTTTTTCGTAATTATAAAAATTAGAAGTACTGTCAAGCCGACCAAGTAAAATACGAACTGTGTCAGTGTGTGTGTTACTATTTTTTATGTTTTGACTTAAAATACAAAAACTCAAATTATTTGCATTTATAAAATCCCAACGCATAAATACCTTCTCTCTCTCTCTCTCTCTCGCGCGCGCGCGCACACACATACATATATCGATTATAGTTTTACTGACTACTTTGTATGTTATTTTTTTCGTGTTACACGAATTTATTTCATAGATTGCTTTGTTTTCATGGAACATGTAGGCACATCACATTTGTATCATACATTCAATTACGTTTTACTCCGCATCAGTATACTTTTTATTCAATAAACTTTTAACATCTAAAAACGTTTTAGGAATTTGGACGTTTCCACTTAAGTAATTTTCTACTACAAACTACAATGATAATTGATGAGAGTTGCAAGTTCAAACGTTGAAAGACATCTAATATCAGACAAATGCTTAACAGTCATTAATGGCTTCGCAGTAAGCTTTTAGTCTTGGAATTGGTTGCATCCAGACATAAAATTTCTTGTGAGACTTTTAAAAATATTTAGAACAAAAGAAATGTAACTCTCTTTTAAACCGTTTGCGTTATTTTACATTCAAACTTTACTCACATTAAGATCTCTTAAATGTATGCTAATATATAAAGCAGCGTTCCAAAATGACACATTACGTATTGTTTTGTATTGTCTGATTGTTAATTTGGGGACAGTGACGGTGGTCAATTGGCTAACGTAATGGTCTGACGACCAGAGCGTTTACAGCTGAAATTTAGTTCGTTCAACAAGAAGTGATATCCAATAGAGTGTTGCCAAGCTCCTCGTTGCGCCGATCGTAATTAAATGATGGCATTATAGAAATAATTCTGACCTAGAATATATCGGGGTAACCAATACAAATAGCAAATTTTCAGATTCATACAAAATGATGATGGTTGTTAATTGAAAAATTAACATCTTAACCTATAAGTTATGTAAAATAATTACTTGAAGAGTATATTTTAACTTAAAATGATATAATGCATACTCGATTGCAAGCTTCATTAATAATCACACTATTTAATTTCCCTTTAAATGTATCCTGCTCTTATAATCTTGAGAAATAGCTAGTTATCTACGTTAGATTTCTTGAGTCGAATGGTTTAAAATAATTTTCTTTTGATCAATATATATATATATATATATATATATATATATATATATATATATATATATATATATACGAGCAAACAGTTAAAACATGTTAAAACACTTTTAAATAGGTTAAACACAGAAAACATATTTTATCTGAAAAGGACACACTGGATAAGTTGATAGTCCTTAATCCGCGGAGTCTCGAAGAAATACTTTCCTTCTCATCAGAGGGTAGGAATTATAAAAATGCGGGATCGGAGTTTGCTTGCAAAAGTATTTGATGAAACAACAAGTAAGTCAAAGATCTAACTTGATAAAAAAAGTGAATCAGAGGGAATATGGTGAAGAAAAAGGTGATTACACGTGAATGGATAGTCTGGTAGAAGATAAATAATCCAGTGACGGTAAAATCCAAATATATAACTTCAAGAAAGTTAATTGAATTTCCATTTGCGCAAGTCAAATCCAAGGTAATCCCGAAATTGGAAGATGGTCCAAAATAATCCAAAGGCAGAAATCCATGAAATAATTCACAAAAATGTGTACAAGGGAAAAATAGGAAAAAAGTCCAATAATATTAATAAAAGAAAAATAAGATATGCTTTTCACTCTACTGCCCAGACATACATATACATAAGAAAGATCAGGGAAGAAAAAGAGGACGAAAGACAAATGGTGATAGAATTAAATATAAAATAGAGAAACAAATGTCAAAATGACCCAGACAGGAAATGTTAAAGGCGCGAAGAAATATATAGGGCAAAATAATATAGACCAACTGAAATGTACAGGTCATCACTTAAAAAAATGTCAGCAAGAGTTTTTAGAACACACTAAATCGAAAAAAATAAATTAATAAATAAATAGAATATAAATAATAAATAAACAATAAATAAATAAAAAACAAAAAATAAAATATACAATAAAAAAATACAAATTATTTAAGTGGAGAGGATGGCCGATATCTGCAAATTCAGGAAAAAAGCAAGACAAAAGTAAGTAAATGCATATAGTAAAATATATGTAAATATACATACAAGATATGAAAGTGTGGGTAGATTGATATATTAGATGGATAAGAATTATTTATATATATATATACATATGTGTGTATATATATATATATATACATATGTGTGTATATATATATATATATATATATATATATATATATATACACTAGCATATCAACCCGGCTTTGATTGGTCCCTACGCACTGTTCATAACTTCATGTATATATATATATATATATATATATATATATGTATATGTATATATATATATATAATATTAACTTTCTTGAAGTTATATATTTGGATTTTACCGTCACTGGAGTATTTATCTTCATCCAGACTACCCATTCATGTGCAATCATATTTTTCTTCACCATATTCCCTCTGCCTCACTTTTTGTTATCAAGTAAGGTCTTTGACTTACTTGTTGTTTCATTCAATACTTCTGCATGCAAAATCCGATCCCGTATGTTGCTAATTCCCACCCTCTGATGAGAAGGAAAGTATTTCTTCGAACTTCCGTGGATTAAGGACTATCCACTTATCCAGTGTTTATTTTTCAGATTAAATATGTTTTTAACTCATTTCAAAGTGTTTTAACATGTTTTATTTAGTGTTTGCTCGTTATATATATATATATATATATATATATATATATATATATATATATATATATATATATATATATATATTCGACTTATATCAAGGTAACCGGCATTTCAGATTTTAAGTGTTTAGACCCCAAATTGGCGGAGTTGTTTTATAGAATCTGCAAAGGTTAACTTCTTTTGGCAGCGAAACATTCGCACAAAATCTGATTAAAAGGCTTGCTGCATGTTTGCATACCCTTTATGTATAATTTAAATTTTTAGACCTTAAGTTTTATTAATAGTTGGCTAGCGACCGCAAATGTAAAATCTTTTGAACTTTGGGCCCTTGGAAGCAAAAATTATGGCCAAAAATCGATTAAAAACTTACGTTATGTCCGAATATACTTTATGTAAAATTTTAAATATTTAGACGAAAAATTGGCTGAGTAATATGGTAGAGACTTTCGAGGTAATTTTTTTAAAACTTTGACCCCAGTTTTCTCCTCTTAGCATTTATTATTTTATGACCAAATTGAATTAAAGCGTTAGATCTGTATCCAAGCGACCTGCATCTAAAATTTCAAGTGTGTTTACCCAAAATTGGCGGAAGAGATTAGTAGAGTCTTCAAAGGTGAAATCATTGAATGTTAGCCCTTTTAGCAGCCAAATGTTTTGGGCGAGAACCGATTAAAATATTTTTCTCAAATGTCAATACGCCAAACTTCGAGTCTGTAGACTATAATTGACGGAACAACTTGGTAAGGAAATGTACACATACAGAGACACACAGACGCACCTACCATCTAACGTATATGTATATACCAAGGTTGCCTGGTGGAAAGATGCTATGAAACCAAAAGATATCATAAAAATCTTGCATAGCCTCAAAAATTGTTTTAACTTTGCTAATCAAGCTCATTACCTGTCGATAATTTTTTTTCTGAGGACGTAGACTCGTGGAAAATTAATGTCTTCACCAATAAAAATAAACAGTGAAATCATGTTTGTTATTGTTTAATATATGTGCATAAGGGCAAGAAATGTATATGGGACCCAATAAATAAATGTAATGAATAATTAATATCCAATCCTTGTATTATGATGCTGATGATGATTATGGCGATAACGAGGACGACGATGGTGATGGTTTAACAGTAGTAATTGTAGTAATTGCAGTATCACAACATTAAATACACTCTAACTGTTAAACTTATAGAATATGTTTGTTTTAACTTTTCATGAAAATGTGGAACAGTTAGATTTACTAATCTTGTCTTGAAAATATAGCAAATCTCGTCTTGAAAAAATAGAAAAGCTGACAGGCGTCTGGGAAATACAAGTGAATTAAAAATTTCCTTGGCATTTCCAAGGAAGCGAGTTCAACCCACATAGAGGAACTTCCATACAAGAAACTATTTAGAGATCATATGCGCATATAAGTATATTGTTAAAGCATAACAAAGTTTCTGGCATAAAAGCGTTTTAATTATTATTATTATTATTATTATTATTATTATTATTATTATTATTGTTATTGTTATTGTTGTTGTTATTATTATTATTATTATTATTATTATTGTTGTTGTTGTTGTTGTTATTATTATTATTATTTGGGAATACTGTTGCTACCTAGACACAAGAGTTTGTGGTTATTTAATAACAGGGCGTAAATCTCCCGGGAATTGACGCTATTAATGTATATATAAAAATGAAATAGTGAAATAAATGTTTGTGTTGAAACTAGTAATAATTCCAGAGAAAATCGCATTTTTGTAGTAAAGTGGGATCTAGCTGAAGACACTTTATCGATAAATCAAAGTACCCTGATAGGCTTTAAAGCATATGTCAATATAAACGGTATGATGTATTCTTTACCTCTGTTTTTATCGATAGTGGATCTATATGAGCATAGTATGTTCTACAAATATGATGTGATATAAATTGCATGGAGAAAGACGTTATGAAATTATGCAAAAAGAATGACCCAAATGTTAGGAAGCAGACATTTATTTATACAGACCAGTGTTAATTTAATTTGTTTATAGAGCACACATAAATATGTTACTCATTAACTTTCTTGAGATTTTGTTGCTAAAAGTGTAGTCTGTGTTTGTAAATTGGCCTTTTATGTATTTTTCTTAAAAAAATTGTCTCAAAACATCAACTTCAGCGCAGAAGCGTTTACGTGTAGGTCAATGTAAGAGTAAACAATATAAGTTTAGATTCTTTGTAAATTCTGTTTCTGCTTTGCTACACGGCGTTTGAAATATGTCTCAGCGGATACCTAGTGGATGGGCTTGAAACTATGTTTACCGTAAATTAATTCATTCTTTTGTGTTGCTAAATGCGAATTCCCAAATAAAGGTTTATGTCCGATAGACCAATAAAATTCTCGTTCAATCAGAAGTAAATATAAAAAAGTTTTGCATATTTCGTTCGTAACTAATGAGTCGTAGGCAAAAAGTAAGCACACATAATGACAAAACGTAATAATTACGGTGGTTCATGGTAAATGTAGACACTGGAATATTTGCCCCGGTGCTTAATAGCATAATACTCTATATTAGAAAATAGTAAGTGATACCACGATTCGGAATTACTACTTTTGCATATTTACTCTCTTCTGAAATAATGTAGTAATTTATGATTGCGTACTAAATAAATTGATAATAACTGACAGCATTCACTTGCACTGACATCTAGCGTGAATGTGTTCCTTTTATGTGTGGACCCGGCGTTTATGAAGCTATAGTGTTATGTTGAAAAGGGAAAATGATCATATTTTATTGTACATAGAGATGTGTGTATACGTTGGTCCTAATGAGCTCATCATTTGAGAAAATAACTCCCCTTTGTGTTAGTTATATAACTTCTCTAATAAATCGTTTTATGATGCTTACTATTAGCGTACAAACCATGGACAGATTTACATAGGAAGTTACTTTATCGATTTAATAGTTAACGGCAGAATCTAAACTCCTTACTACCTTTCAACGTGAGTCATAGTTACGTTTATTTCTCTTCTTTGCGTAGTATGAATCGAGGAGTATAACACTCTATTCTGTAGGTGAGTGTACGCCTTCATAGAATTGCATGAGCTGATATTTGTTCAGTTGATTTTCTTGCATTTGGATTATATGCTCGCTAATACGCACATCAGTCAAACAATATAGAGAATCGCTATCTATGAGCACGCTTAATGTCGACGACTACCTACCTTTTCCTATGCATGAGTGTATGTCGTGACACATTATTAAATAGCCAATTCTATTTTCATTTAATGTTCTTAAGTTTTGAGCAGATTTTCATAAATTCTCAACATAGGCCGAAGGATCTAGAGAATCGCCTACTGTATTCACATCACCACTCGTCTGTGTAAACGTCAGAGAATGCCGTTATACACAAGTAAATTAGTCTTTTTAAAACTCTTCTCATATTCGGTGATATGAAACAAGAGGCCATCAGAAGACTTAATTTCCAAATGACTAAATATTCGGAGTGGATACTAGCATAAATGAGAGAAATTAAATCAACACTTACAATGACAGACAATTAAATATGCGTAATTTTGATAGTTATCTGCTCTATAACAATCAAGTACACCTAATAAATTACTGTACAACGATAACATTTCGTAAGTTTAATTCTGTAACTTATACTGTTATCAAAATTCTAAAATAATACGTTTCTCCTATATTATTCGTTGAATCAAAAATCTAAGCCTTTATCTGAATTTAGTCCACGGTTTATTTCGGCTCATAAACTTATAATTTTCTGTTTTGTACTTGTCTTTCTTTTCCTGTTTATTCATAATTTATTCTCCATATGTTTTCCTCGTTTTCTGTATACTTATTCGGTTTTTATATTATCCTTGTTCGTCTAAACAGAAAATCTCCTTATATGTTTCTTCTACTCAGAGATTTATTCATCACATTTATTTTTTACTCATTTTACATTATTAATCTCATCCATACTTTATTCTAATGAGTTTTCTTTCTATTCTGGTATATACTTTTTACAGCGATTGATTTTTTTTCTATCTCCTGTCATTTGTCTTTCCAAATCTAATGCTAAACGGGGAACATATTATCTGTCTCCTTACACTTTTTCGAAAGAATAGTATAATAAACAATAGTTTAGTTAAAAGAATCCATTAGTTTTACGTCATTGCTGATAAAACTTCTGTGGGGGATAATATCATTAACAGTAAAAATAATTCACCTTTTACATTTATAATATGGCGGACAAGAAATTAGCCTATTCAGCAAATGCGTCGTTGATGAGGTTTCAGACTAGCTTATAATAGGATTAAATGATATTGCTAATAAGTTTATTATAATCCGACTTGTGAAAAAGGAATATGTTTCAGATGAACTCATATCCTTAATAAATACTATTGCTTGTTCAGTACGCTACGTGCAAAAAATGTAACCTACAGTAAATATGCCAATAATATCATTATAAATGTTAACTAATATTTCAGATCAAACATACTCTGCTCTTAAAAATGGCATCGAGCTTATATTACTTCTACCTATTTAAGAGAGTGTATTAACGTTCCAATAAATAAGAACAACTGTAACGTCCAATTATTTATCGTAAAACAAGTGAATCCAATTTTGTAGTATTATTGGATATGTGTAATAATAGAATTAATATACTCCAATATCTTTAACATAAAAAATGTAAAATTCTTGTCGAGTTTTCCTTGGTAAGGCTATGTAATTGTCCAGTAAATTACAATGAAAAATACCCTCGAATTTAACAGCCAGGTTTAATTTGCTTTATTTTCCATTGTATTACTGCTTACAAAATTATTATTTTTTTACCTTGTGTCACTTTCATGACTATCACATCTGTTACAATTAGTATGACAGCATTTAACCACTATAACAATAATCGGGATACACCAGACCTTTTAATAGTTTAGGAACAACAAAGCAGTTATCGTTTGTGAAACTATATATGAACAGTATACTTTCTATAGTTGATTTCTTAAATTTTAAAATGTGAATTTTAGTTAACCGTTTTACACGTAGATGAGTTTTAAAACGAGATTATTACCACTGAGCACTGCCAGCAAGCAGTAATCTTTAAAGAAATGTGTTACTGCAACCTAGTACAATGGGATAGTAAGTTTTTATATATGTATATCTGTGGAGATTGTTAAAGTGCTAGGCGAGTGCTTTTTAGAGGTAGTTTATAATACAAAAAAATAGTGCCTTGTAATCCGTAAAAATGATAAATTCCGACTTTTGACGTAATGTTGAAAATGTCTATCAGACATGTATATTGCGAGTAACTATTGATCGAATATGATGTAGCGAATATGCTGTAGCTCCTGGGCTAGCAGGAGAAGATCCGTCGATTGCGTGACACTGCTGTCCGAATTTTTACTTTCTGGTTACCACTTGACGCGTCTTCTCTCCACTCCAAAACGAACTTCTGCAACTTTACCTTTTCTCTCCCCGAACCCGACTTTTCTCTTCTACGAATACACCTTCTCTGCTCGCAATCTAACTTCAGAGTGCCCTCCTTCCCAAAATCACTCCCCTTTTATCTCCAATCAGGAGCATCTCATTTGCATACCTCGTGGTCACCCTGTAGGCATATAAAGAAACAGGGCAGCCATTTTTGTTTCTTTCTTCTTCATTATGAACACGAGGTAAGCCACACAAAAACGCGGTCGGTCGTTCTTGTTTCTTTTTTCTTCATTTACACCACACGCCCCCCTGATCTTCGAGATCAATAGGATACTTCGTAATCCTTTATCCAGGCAGGCCGCCTCCTCTCACGTCGAGGCCTCTGGGGGACAACTTTTCGGGGGTTAACGTTTTCAGGTTCACTACAACGCGGGCCTAAGTCAGGTCGAGCAGCATCATTTGCTTCTCGGTGGCCCTCGATTTCCCCTTCTTCACTGCCCTCACTGCATACCGGCAATGTCACACGACGCAGGTCTAAGATATGCCGGGGAACGCCATTCACCATCACAGTGTTCTTCGACTGCAATCCTGTTACGACTCCTCTTTTCCAACGAGTGGTACACTGTGCATTGGGGGGGTCACCCACGCCTCTTCACCTCCTTTGATAGTGGCTTCTTCACTCTCAATTCCTGCTGTTTTGTTGCACGGATGCCGCCACTTATATGTGAAAACGGCCCTATGAGGCACAGTTGTCTCATCTTGTTTGGTCTTCGGCGAGATGTTATACCAAAACACCGCCTCTATGGGTGATACGTTGCTTTTTTCCGCAGCGGCTTTAATGGTGCGATAATTCCTCTCCACTATTCCGTTGCCACTCGGCCGATACGCTGCTCTGAAAAATTGCCTTACTCCCCACTTATCGCACACCCCTTTAAAGGCTTCTGATCGGAAAGCGGGGCCATTGTCCATTAAGAGTTCCTCAACCGGCCCTCTCTCCAAAAATATCTCCTCGATGACCCCTCCGATCGCCCATGCAGCTTCTGCCCTGATCTCTCTCCAGATGGCAAACCTTCCCGGTCCACAGTCGACCATCGACAGATACAATTTGTGGCGATAGTGTGTCACATCAATGGCCAATCGCTTCCAGTCCTCCGCAACGTGTAGCTCTCCTGCTTCGTGTCTGGACGGTCCAGGGTCAATTGATTGGTACTCTCGACAGTTCTCCACCACCTCCCTTACCTCCTCCTCTGTGGTCTCCGGGTAAACCTCTCTGGCTAGGAATAACGTTCGTTCTCGACCAAAGTGGTGCATTTCGTGTGACTCTTTGACTTCTTCCCCTGCACAGCATACCGAGGAGACCTCCTTTCCCTCCTGCAGCCAGACATTCTTCACGCGTGTCATCGAATCCGCCTTGTTTTTTTTTCTGACGGGACCAACACAACAGATACTCTCAACTGGAATTCTGCTATCAGGTCGGTGAGCGCTCCGAGTCTGCGCTTGATCAGCATTTCCGCAGCACCCCTGGTCTTAACTCTCTTATCGCCAGTTACTGCCGACCGAATCCACGACGCTACCGTTGCCGAATCGGTTTTGACTTCAATTATTTTCAATCCCCATTTCAGGGCCAGATTGATTCCTTTTATAGCGGCATCTAGTTCTGCTACGTTGATATGGGAGAAGTCGTTGTTTTTTCTTAGCCACACCGCATCCTCCACAGTTACACCTCCTATCTCTAGTACGACGCCCAACGCCATGTTACTGGCATCGCACCAAACCACACCAGCGTCTTCGCCGCTGACATACCATTTCCCTTTCACTGGGTCCTCATTCCTCACTCTCGCAATGACTTCTTGCAGCATGTTCATGACCTTCTTCGTCACACGGCCCTCCAAGCCATCAGTGCCTGTTTGTCGTTTAATAAAGCTGCATGCTATCCTGAGCCAGCCAGCGATAGGATAGTGCCCGACCAGCCTCCCGCAGACTGAGAAGAGTTCTCGCCTCGTCAGCTCAGATCCGACTTCGGGTATTGCATTCTCTCATTCGAAGACAAGGCTTTATTTTCCATCTCGCCTTAGTTTCAACCCCAGCACCGCTCCTCCATCTAGGGCCTCCGCTGGTTTTGTGTTAACCCATACTTCTCGACATGGCTTCTTACTTTCTCTGCTGTAACCTCTGCCTCCTCCACCAGGATGTCGTCAATGTACGAACTAGTGGCCTCCTCCACTGTACAGTCTTTGCTCAGCACTGTCTTCAGCACGGCAGTCATAATTTTTGGGGCTGAACTCAGCCCAAAGCCTAACCTCGTCAGACAATACACCCGCCCCATGTACCGGACCAGTTGGTACTGCCAGAGTTTTTCATCTACATGGATCTGCAGATATGCCGATTTCAGATCGACAATCTTAGTGGCCCGCCCCATTCTTCTCCATTTCCTCATGACCTCCTCACATACGTCGATCCCCGTTCCAGTGTGGCAGGCTACGTGTCTGTTCAATTCCCTAAAATCCAGCACGGGACTAATCTTGTTTTTGGTAGGCTGAACAACCGCCAGTAGTGGCAACACTCCTTTTTCTTCCCCTGTCCACGGTTTCAGAATTCCTTCTTTTATCCACCTCTCCACTTCTTCCTCGAATCCTTTTCTTATTTCTCCTCGCAGGGTGTTTTCGTAGCAGCCCACCTTATTCTGTAGTTCTGGGGGCCCGGAGATCCATTTCCATTCCACCGTCCACCTCACGCCATCAAACTCCGCCAGGAAATCTTTGTCCTCAATGCAGCAAACCTCCGGTTTTGGGGTTCTGACGATTCTATCACCTTCCACTCCTGCCATCCCCACTGCGCCGAGACGTCCAAACGTCACTTGGCCCCCTCTTAACGTAGCGCCCCCCAGTCGGTTAATTGCACTCATACCTATAATCACGTCGACACCACCGACCAGATGATTCAACACTAGGATATGCAGTCCAATGGGCACCCCTTGCACTATTACTTCCGCTGTCGTCTCTCCTAGGCATTTCACATCCCTGCCATCCACGGTCCTAATAATCCTGGTTCCGCTCCATGACCTCGCGACATTCCTCGCTAACAACGTTGTAGTGCAGCCTGTGTCGACAAGGGCTATGGCTCTCTTCCCATTGACTACCACCGGTAACCGAGGCAATGTTCCATCATGCGCCATTTCCACACAGAAGGGTTAACCACTGGCGCAATAGCTCTCCTTCACTCGTTTCCCTGGTCCCGTGCAGCAACACAATCGCGGCTAATATGCCCCACTTGTCCACATCGGTAGCACGTGATCCCCGGTCTCGGCTCTTTGCAGTCCTTGATCAGATGAGGACCCTGGCACCGGAAACACTTGATGGCAGGTCTCCCCTCCTGTCGCCTCGCCGGCTGCCTCTCATTCAAGTGAGGCCTCATGCACATATTTCCACTCACAGCTGCAGCCACGATTGGGCTTTTAACATTTATCACTAGGACTCTGGCGTTGACCAAGAGATCATCCACTTCCATAGAATGGATCCCCGTGATTCTCTGCATGTTCGCAGAGATTTCCTCTGGGAAGCCGTTCACTAGGTACAGCTTTACCGTCATCTCCAGGCTCCTCCCCACGTAACCAACCAACCCTGCCAGTCTCCTGATCTCTGCCGCAAAGACGTCAACGGACTCGCCGGTCCACCTCAAACTTGACAGCTTGCCAAGTGCTTCAAATGGGCCCTCAGCGAATGGCAATTTCAGCCTTTGCTCCACTTAGGCAAGGTTTTCCTTGCCTTCATCTCGCATCTGCTGGTAAATGGTGAGGGCTTCCCCCTCTAAGTATAGCGGCAGCAGGGTGACCACATCTTCTATCTTTTGCAGCTTCGCCACCATTTTTAATTTCTCCAACCACTTTATCAGGTCACCCTCCCCAGTAAAGGGTCTCAACATCTGAGTTCTCAGTCTCCACTCAGCCATGTTAATTTGCTTGATGCGCCGAAATAGCTTGTCGATTGCGTGACACTGCTGTCCGAATTTTTACTTTCTGGTTACCACTTGACGCGTCTTCTCTCCACTCCAAAACGAACTTCTGTAACTTTACCTTTTCTCTCCCCGAACCCGACTTTTCTCTTCTACGAATACACCTTCTCTGCTCGCAATCTAACTTCAGAATGCCCTCCTTCCCAAAATCACTCCCCTTTTATCTCCAATCAGGAGCATCTCATTTGCATACCTCGTGGTCACCCTGTAGGCATATAAAGAAACAGGGCAGCCATTTTTGTTTCTTTCTTCTTCATTATGAACACGAGGTAAGCCACACAAAAACCCGGTCGGTCGTTCTTGTTTCTTTTTTCTTCATTTACACCACAAGTGGTGTGTTTAATCTGTTTACAGTATGTGGAAAACTGATTCAAAAGCAGGAACCACATAGTGTCAAAGATAATGGAGTATATGACACGGGAAGTACTATGAAAATAATAGAAGCAAATTCGCTTTTAACTATCTTGGTCTCCATATCAATTCACGTATTTTTAAAATAAATTTTATTATAATTATGACGTTATATATATCACAAGAAATAAGTCACCTTTTCGTATGCTTCGATAATGTAGTTGCATATATTTTCTACGTTAGATGAGTTAGGCTGAATAGTATGACTGAGTTTACAAAATGCTTTCCTCTTTCTATCTATCGCAGAAATTATTTCAGTGTTTCATTTTACTTGAAGTTTTTTTCTCTTAGCCGTGTTCCCTAACCAAATAGTCAACATTACTACTTGCTGATAAAACGGACGTGTAATTGTAAGTTATATATTAGTCCTTACATGCCTGTATCTGTAGACACTGACCCCGCGCAATGTCTATAATGCCATTATTTATCAATTAACCGCAGTGACCTAGTTTGGATATAATAGCATGTCTGAATACGTGTCGGTAGTTCTCTTGTTTATTTTAAAGAACCATTGTACATTTTCCCTTTTCGCTAAACACAAGCAAATGTAAGTTAAATACAATTAGAATGATTGTTCTCGCCGCGATTCTCGATAGCATTGTCTGCATCTAGACGTTCTGTCCCTGTTTGCCACTTCTCATTATTGGAATGTATTAATTAGTTGTAGAACGCCCAGTAATTAGACGATCTAAATACGTAAATAGACAGGGGACAAATTGTTAATGTTAATTGTATTGCAGTAAAAAGTTGCACATTCCTGTTGAATTAGAATGTACGTACAACTTTATTCATTATTTATTACGTTTATTCATTATTTATTACGTTTATTCATTATTTATTACGTTTATTCTGAAAGTGTTAACTCATTTTCATTGTTTACATTCTTCTTGTGTACATCGCATGCATACACACACAAGCATAACCATCTGAATATGCGCTGATACACACACACGCACACACACTCATATATATATATATATATATATATATATATACACACACGTATACATAGTAACATTTATTATTCTAAGTATCGCATTTTAGTATTATTTAAAGATAATGAAATATTTTATTAGGCAGTTTACTCCTAGAACAATTTATACTGCTACTACTACGAGGATTACGATGTCATACTACTAATTATTAAAGTTATAATTTCAATTTTTAAAATTGTATAATGATAATGATACTTAAACACGCATCCTTAGAGTTTACACTGCATGCTTTATAAATAAACTAACGTGCCGGGTTGTAAAAAGAAACAAACGGCCAAATCACTGCATTCCAAACATTATTAATTACCATTCTTTCAATCTAAGAAATAACTTTTTAATTAAAGATGATTTTTTAATGATACGATAAAATGAAAAATAAAACGAAATGCAAAAAACACGGTGAAACTTTAACAGCGTAATCAATAAAAAACAACTAAAATAAAAATACAAACGTCTAAAGCACCCAACTACATTGACGGTTTATATAGACTAGAAGAAAAACACCCCATAATATGCATACACATGACTAGCAAAAAGCACAACAGTTAAGAAGTAAGTAGGCATCCACATACTAAATATTTATACTACTAATACTCCTATATTACTTCTGTTACTAGTAATTACTCGAGCAAGTAACTAGTCCACAAACAATATGTTACTTGCAGACTACTAATGAATAATAAAGCTGTAGGCACCGCCTAAAAGACCAAATTTTTATTTCTTCACCAAATATTTTATGAATTCCTTTGAATGTTCATATTAATCTGATTTATTTGAGAAATTATTTTATATATTTTGATATAATATCGATTTAAAAAGAAAACTATACTTTACAGATTAAGGTTTTTCCACACAAAGTATTTACACTATCTTTTTGTCAAAACACGCTGAACAACTATTAATACTGCCTTTTCTACTTTCACAATTACTGCTGGCTTGAAACTGATATTTTAGAACAAAAATGGTCGACATGAGAGTATCACGTTTCATGAAAATCGATAATCGGTCAGAAATAGAAATGTAAAGAAAATACTGAAGTAGATATAGTTTTAAAAATACCCCCCTAAAAAAAGAAAATAAATCTGCATATTTTTAAAGTAATGTCCAAGATAAGTGTTCGGCAAAAATCAAACTATCAGAACAGAGTCATGGAGTCAAGACACAAAAGACAAAACTACATATTTATTTAAAAAGTACTTTATTTGTTAACACATCCTGTGTTCAGACGAAAAAAATAAAAAAGAAAAATATACTTTTATTATTGAATAAAAAAAAATTACATGATGTGATGATGCTTTTCATGTTATTCTGAGCATGTTTTATTAATCAATAAATATTATTTTATTATTTTTTATTATTATGTGGTTGGTAAATATAATTTTAAAAGGTAAGGTATATTCTGGAAAAATAAAGATATCTGCATACACTGAAAACTATTATACTAAATGTGTTATCCGGAAAATTATTTTACCGAGAAATTATAAATATTTAAATTGTAAAAGGAAGATACTAGAATAAAACACTATTTAATTTAACTAAATCAAATATGCCTTATGTACTAAAAAATATGTAATTGGAATTTTGTGGCACTTTTTAAGATTTTAAATCTTTAATAATTCTCTGATTATACAATACGATTGCTATATTGATTATAATTTTTGGCTGAAGAAATAAAATAAATTGCGTATAAAACATTAGAATTAAATTCTTAAATCATGGGAAAAATCTAAAATAATAAAATTATAAATAAATTTTGTCGTCATAAAATATGATTATTCGATTAATTTTTATTTGCAAAAGATAATGAAAAGCTTAAAAGCCCAAATAAACGACTTATCAATATATTATCATAAAAAACGATTATTGTTTTATTTTAATAATTATAATGGAGAAATATGTTTTATTTCATTAGAATTGCATAGTATACATATACTATGTCCAATGTACATGAATACCTTTTTATACTGAAAAATGTATCCATAATTAGCTGATTTTGGATTTTATAGTTGTTTTTTCTGCTGCCAATTGAAATGAATTCAACCGTCCTTTTTATAATAACAAAATGCATTGATAACTTATTGATTAAAAAATTTTAATCCATGTTTTTTCTTTTAAAATCAAATAAATTTCAGATCAATTTACTAAATAATCAATTTTTACAAAATGTATGTACATAATTTTTCCAAATTTATTTATATAATTGGATAATTTTTCAATTTTCTTCTAATGTATTACAAGCAATTAATTCTATTTCTCCTGTCAGAAAATTAAAATCAGTATAACAATCGATTTATAATGAGAAAAATTATAAACATTTAAAATCTTAAAATGATCAACAAATACCACTTACATGTTTATTAGCACAGAAGGATCATCTGATTGAGTGTAAATAAAATATTTTTTTAATTGCATTATCTTCCTATGTAAAGTTTTATATCAATAGGTTTCGGTGAAATAATTTTCCGGGTAAACATCGTGTTGATATATCGAGGCAAATTTTTTTTTTCAAGAAAATAAAAATAATTATAAAAAAATTAAGAATTAACCATGTGTAATTAACATTAATTGTCATTATAGAAAATTATCATAAAATGTTTGAAGGGATGAATATGACAAAATAGAAAAGCACCAAACCAAGACCCTGATTACTGAGCCTTGTTCCATCGGGAAGCATGAATTTTGGTCAGCCATCTTTGTTAATCGCCAATACTCTCAAAGTTTTCAATTCATCATCAAAAGTAAATACATGCTATAAGAAAGTTTAAAAAAATTAAAATAATAAACTTAAATCGAAATTCAAATACGTATGAAATGCGTTCCAAATCATATTACCACGTAATATTATTAAAATAAACAAGTATTTACTTGTTTAAAATAAATATATTTCGCAGTTTAGCAATGAGATTTAAAAGTCAGGGCAGTGCTCCCATTGTTAGAAGCGTTTATTGAATTTAATTTTTGAATTGAAATACATATGAAATACCTTTGAAAGTCACACTACACCGCAATATTAGGAAAACAAACAATTATTTACTTGTTAAAAATTAATATATTTTTGAGTTATTTATTTTTTTACACGGTGGTCACCACTTATCAAGGCCCGGAAGCCACTAAGGGATAAGGTTTATTGCAAGTACAGTACGTTAGTGTGGAGATTTGATGAAGTGTTTACTTAAGGGGGCGTTTCATTAGGAATTTGGTAACGTTGAACTTGAAGACATCCAAGTTGTAGTCAGGTGGGAAGCAGGCAGTTCTAAGAAAGAAGCTTTTTTCATGGAATCCACATTTTTATTTAGGCACATATAAAGAGTGGGGGAAATTTGTCACAGTGGATTCAGCTAGACGGGTGTTTTTCGTGAAAGATTGGCGAGGGGGGACCAGAGATTGGAGTTCAGACGAGCACCTGCCATGGAAATAACGATAAAACAAGGATAGGCTCGCAACGTCTCTTCTGTGGGAGAGAGGTTGCAGGGTGGCAGGTAAATAATAATAGCAAAAAAATCTTATTTATTAATTGTCCCTTGTACACACACATGAGCAGTATATCAGTAAAATAATATGGACTGTTTACGCTGGAGAGAAAAAAGAAGAACTAAAACCTCTTGACCGGAAAACCGAAACGCTTCTGCCAATGCACACATTATTACAATATTTAATGTAGGTGGTAAAAAAAAAGAAATGGAGTTATTTTCAAAATTTATGGAAAAATTCAGATAACTTTATTATGTAGGACAGCTGAAACTTATTCAATGCTTGCACCCTCAATTACCGCCTCAATACGGATCCGAAACTGGGAGCATGTTTTTCTTACAAGCGCCGGCAGGAGCTCGGCGAATACCTGGCGGTAGTCTGGCTAGCTTTGTTGTTGTCGGAGGTCACGTTGGTGGTGTTCTCGACGTATTGCAAACCTAAGTAGTACAGCAGGTTCAGGTCAGGGAGAATAGGGACAGTGAGAGAAGAATACACTGCCATAACACTCCTAAAGCTGAGGCTGGCTACAGCCGTCACCGGTTTGAACCAACACATCCAGATACACTTTGGTGTTGACTTTCATACCGACTTCGAAGATGCTTGGTAGCATGATGTGGCACTAAATTGAAACTACCTCGAAGACCATAACTTGGACCAGAACTTTGTTTTTATCATGTTATTTGGGGCAATCCAGCAATGCACTTCGAGGGCGTTACAGTGGTCCCGTTGTCATAAATTGGCTTATATATAGCAAGAGTTGTAGAGTGGCGCATCTCCAATATCGCTAGTTGAACATTGTGTAATATATAACATGATAGTAGGCTCCTATCCCTCTTGAGATTTGTAAACAACTGGCCAACTAGTAGAGACTCTGCAAAAAAGCAAAAAAAAAAAAAACAAACAGACAGAAAAATGGAAATAGAATCGTGTCTTTTTTCTAGCGAGACCATCTTATCGTTCCATCCTGTATAGAAATATGATTTCATAAAATCGTTAAAATAGTTAATAGTAAAAACCTAAACCGAATATACGCTATAATAGATATACCCAAACAATTGAATTTTATAAATTTCAGAAGCACTTACTATAATCAGAATATTAAGGAAACTTAAAATAAAAACCACTTGATCCACATCGTCTGATCTTTCTGCATTGTACATGCTCAATGATTTATATCTCATTTGTAATGTGGCAATTACAGTTCCAGTTGTATAGTTATGCGAATATTTTTTATTAATTATATATAGCGAACATTGCTGAATTTATGCCAAAAATGTGCAATCACACTTTATTTAAAAGACAATGACCACTAAATTATTGACCATATATTTTGACCATGCAATTTTGTTACATAAAAATTAATTGAATTTTGTATTTACATTATTTAGGATGATTTATATAAGCAAGACGAAAAAGTGTAGTTTCCAGTTTCACTCTCTCCCCTTCCTCTCTCTCTCTCTCTCTCTCTCTCTCTCTATATATATATATATATATATATATATATATATATATATACGACTATATTTTTATATATATATACGACTATAGTTTTATATATATATATATATATACGACTATATATCTATATATATATACGGCTATATATATACGACTATATATATATACGACTATATATATATATATATATATATATACAACTATATATATATATACGACTATATATGTATATATATATATATATATATATATATATATATATATACGAAGTAAAAGACCCCAATTTCGTGTAAATTTCCAAAGTAAGTACTTTCCAACAAGAGTATTGTAAGAAATTTAGCAATGATGGTGTCTCATCTAAGTATTAAGTTCCAGTTCCAATTCTATTTCGCTGTAAGACCTATGAAGAAAAAACAGAGCGTTACAACAAGCATTTTACAGATGTTATTATTCTTTTTATTTGTATATCTTTCAAATACACAGATTATCGGCCATGCTCATTTAGGATAGCATGTAGTAAATACTAGAACAAAAGTCGGGCCTAAATAGTAGATCTAACTGATTTCTGCTGTTTTCACTCAAGATTAAACCAACCTTTACTTTTGTAAGAATCATTTTATCTGTCTGACAAAAATTACATACGGATAAGCTAGCAAATTATAATGTGTTCTCTTATATTTTATGTACGACGCTCTTGCTTTATCTAAATGTAATCTTCTTTTACATTTTATTGTTGCTTTCGTGTATTTCCTGAACAATGTTACGTACACATACACTA
This sequence comes from Euprymna scolopes, assembly GCF_053919585.1. NCBI lineage: Eukaryota > Metazoa > Mollusca > Cephalopoda > Sepiida > Sepiolidae > Euprymna > Euprymna scolopes. The sequence continues at coordinate 47,246,105 of NC_136506.1, read as the reverse complement.
TGACATTAGGTACGCGTGCTTACTTACATAGTTCTCAACTGCAAACGCATTATCTTAGACGGATTTATTTCCTACGCTATTCCAATGTATCAGTTGGAATGACAGCATAATAGATATCATCTGCGCCTGGCTGACAAATTTCCACTTTAATTCTAGTCACTCATTTTCTACTACAGATGATTCGTAATGTTCATTCTGCGCTTACACGAAACATCTTTTTTTTCAATTTTTGTTTTGTATGCAAACATCATATGCACTGTTCGTATAACATTACTGTGACATATTAACAAATGCAGACGCTATGATAGAAAGAGGTAAAACGAGAATCGTTGGTTCTAGCCAATGTTCAGACAAACATAAACTAGTTGGAGGTTCCTTTCTCCGGCAATCAATCCCTTTAGTAAGGTTGTTACAATCGAATTTGATATTGTATGTAAAATATGCCAGAATTTATAAAAAAAACTATAATAAAAAAATAGCATCATTGTTTCTTTACTTGTGTTTAAATTAACTGCAAATCCATCTCTTTTGCGAAGTTGTTGAAAGTGAATGTAGTATTTTTCTATTATACTTCAAATTCTTGCAAGTATTTCGGGACATTCAGCGATTAAGCAGTAACTGGTTGTTTTATTTGTTTCACATTCCTACGACAATTACTTTTTTATTGTTTAAATTGGCATATGCATTAATAGAAAATTAAATTGGCTTCCTTTAAGATACGAAACAAGAAAGTCTTAAAAATGTAACGAAAATAAATCCTACAGTCTCCAGGTGATAGAACGAGTGCGATTCGCTTATAATAGATAATATTTCAATCCTGAACTGAAGCTGTTTATAAAACTATTTTAAGATCCATTCGTGGTAAAGTAAAAAACACCATCTAAGGGATTTCCTGGTTTATATTTTATTCTGCCCCAGGTTTTTCTATCCGGCTATTTTCTCCATATTTCGTAGTATTTCTTTTAATCCTATTTTAGCATCCTGATTTACCTCTCTAAAGCGTAGTTCGTAATCGGTTATCAAGACATTTCATTGTTTTAATTACTTATAATTACATTATATTAAAAAAATACATTCGGTCATCATATGTTCCAAATTAAATTCTGCACAGCAAATGCACACACACACACACACCCATATATATATATATATATATATATATTGTTTTTATATATAATTATCAACTAACACGTGCTTCGTCGTCTACGACTTATCAGAGTGGTTGCATCTACCAAGATTCAAAATCGAGACCTCATGGTAAGAAGCCTTAACTCTTACCACTGGACCACATCAGACGAGTGTTTCGATACATCGCGATTTACGTAGATGTTATGTTATTCGTTTTTGTTTTGGAGATATATTTTTAATGAATTCTATTATCTATATGAAAGTGCAATTTTACCTAAATGTGAGTTGGGAATAATCTTTTCTTCGACCAATTTGGAACTTCCAAACACAGGGGCGGCTTATATATTGTTTTTAAATATAATTATCCACTGGCACGTGTTTCGTCGTCTACGACTTATTAGAGTGAGTGCATCTTGCGAGATTCGAAATCGAGACCTCGTGGTAAGAAGCCAAACCCTTAGAATATATCGCGATTTATGTAGATGTTAAATTATTTGCTCTTGTTTGTACGATACATTTTGACTTATAGCAAAGTACATTTTAACCTAAATTCGAATTGGGAATAATTTTCTCTTTAGACTGGTTGGTTGTATTTGTTTTACGGCATATCAACCATTTTCAGGTCATTTAATGCCGAATCTAATCATTTTGAAGACAGATTTTTTGATAGAATATATATTTTTTCAAGTCGTTTTAATTTAACCCATAGTTAGGACCCTAACAGTACTACCATTTCCAGTCATAGTGGACCTGGAACAATGGCAATTAAAGTGTAGCTCCACACTCCCCAAAGCCAGCAAGCTGTGGCCGCACCATCGGATATAGTTTAAGGTTATATCCAGAAATGGTACGACTTTGGTATTTTAAAAAGAATATATATGTCGCTCTTCATCTGGGGGTACCAAATTGGTCAGAGTGAAAATTATTCCCAGCTCGCATTTAGGTAAAAATGTACTTTCGTGTGAAAAAAAATTGTATTCATTCCAAACATAACTAAAAAAATAAAATAAAATTACATCTACGTAAATCCAGATGTGTCGAAACAGTCGTGCGAGGTGGTCCAGTGGTAACAGTTAAGGCTTCTTACCATGAGGTCTCGATTTTGAATCTCGTTAGATGCAGCAACTCTGATGTATCAGAGACGATGAAACACGTGTCGGTTTATAATTATATTTAAAAAAATTATATTTGCCTCTTACCATTTGGGGGGTACCAAATTAATCCAAGCGAAAATTATTCCAAACTCGCATTTAGGTAAAAATGCAGTTTCGTATGAATAATTGAATTTATTGAAAACTTTCGTATAAATAATTGAATTCGTTCGCAAAATCAACAACAATAAAAAGAACAAAAAAAAAACACACACAATAAAATAACATCTACGTAAATCGTGATATATCGATACAGTTTTGCAAGGTGATCCAGTGGTAAGTGTTTAGGTTTCTTACCGCGAGGTCTCCATTTCGAATACTACTAGATTCAGCCATTCTGATGAGTCGAAGACAATGAAAAACATGCGCATGGATGATTATATTTAAAAACAATATATAAGCCGCCCTCGTATTTGGGGGTAGCAAACTGGTTAAAGGGAAAATTATTCCCAACTCGCATTTAGATTAAAATGCACTCGTTCAAAACGTACTGCAAAAAATAAAAATGAAATAAAATAACATCTGCGTATATCAAAACAGTCGATCGAGGCGGTCAATTTAAGGCTTTTTGACATGAGTCCTCGATTCTGAATCTCGCTAGCCGCAGCCGCAGCCGCTTTGACGAGTCGTACACGACGAAACACGTCCCAGTAGATAATTATATTTTAAAAACAACATATATTCTGCTCCCAATTTGGGGGTATCAAATTAGTCAAGTGAACATTATTCCCAACTCAGTTATACGTATAAATGCAGTTTCGTATAAATAATTGAATGCATTCAAAACGTATTTAAAAACAAAAAAAAAACAATAAAATAACATCAACGTAAACTGCGATATACCGAAACATGCGAGGTGGTTCAGTGGTAGGGTATAGGCTTCTTACCATCAGGTCTCGATTTGGAATCTCGCTAGATGCAACCACTCTGATGAGTTGTAGACGAAGAAACACGTGTAATATTTTAAAAAACAATATATATGCCGCTCCTGATTTGGGGATAACAAATTTGTCAAAGGTAAAATTATTCCCAACTTGCATTAAGGTAAAAGCGCACTTTCGTATAAATAATTTAATTCTGTCAAAACGCATTGCAACAAACAAAGAAATAAAATAACATACACGCGTATATATATATATATATATATATATATATATATATATATATATATATATATATATATATATATATATATATATATATATATATATATGTGTTGTTTTCTTTTGATTTTAGCGATACGTTTCGAATGAACTCAATTATTTACGAAAGTGCATTTTTACCTAAATGCGAGTTGGGAATAATTTTCCCTTATTAATCAATTTGGTACCCCTACATGGGGAGCGGTATATATATATATATATATATATATATATATATATATATATATATATATATATAATTTTTAAAATGTAATTATCCACTGACACGTGTTTCGTCGTCTACGACTCATCAGATACATCCACTCTAATGAGTCGTAGACGACGAAACACGTGTCAGACGATGATTACATTTAAAAAATAATATATATATATATATTTAGTGGAGATGGTAAGTAATAAAAACTGAAGAAAGTGCTCAATACTGTTGTAGAGCAAATATGCGTTTTATTTTTTATTAACGTATCTTTCTGTTAAGTTACATTATTGTTTCGCCTACACGGTCGTTTTTTTGGCCGTCTATAGGGTCCTCAGACTTTTACAGAACTGTTCGCTATTTTAGGATGAGAGAGTGGAAGCCTGACAGGTCAGGGGGTGCGAGGAGGGCGGAAGAGGAAGAGAGGAAGAGAACAAGGAGGGAAGGTGGGGGCGTTTGATATGTCGATAATGTTTTAGTTTTGGGGTTTAAAGAACTTGTAGGGGGTCTGGGAAGTTCATTTCTGATGTGGCTGACGGCATAGGGATACATGACGGGAAGGGGGATATGTGGGGTTGGGAGGAAGGGGTTACTTTAAAATTCGAGTCTTAGTGTTAAAGTTTTTAGCGTCTTTATGGTGAGGTGATTTCTTGGTAAGTATGTCTTGAGCTGTTGGGTGTTCGCTTATGTTTTGAGGCGGGGGGGGCTATGATCCGGTTTATTTATTTTTAGTTTTTATTTTGTTGTTAATTCACTCTTCCACTCTTTCATCGCAAAATAGTGAACATTTCTGTAAAAGTGTGAGGACGCTACAGACGGCAAAAAAAAAACGAAACAATAATGTAACTTAACAGAAAGATACGGTAATAAAAAATAAAACGTATATATATATATATATATATATATATATATATATATATATATATATAATCATTTATAAAATATATATGGCGATTAAGCTACAATGAATATTCTGTGGCCATAGGATTCGTCAGGCTTATGCATAAGCCTGACGAATCCTATAGTGGATAAAACGCAGAATATTCAGTGTACGGTACGGGTAACCTGCCTTCCTACTAATATATATATTTTTTTTGCTCAACATACGCATCCAAAAACCCGGGCAACGCCGGGCTGAAATGCTAGTATATCTATAAAATTGAACGTATATGTGTATCCGTCTGTCTGTGTATCTGTCTCTTTGTGCGTCTGTGTGTCTGTGTGTGTGTGTGTGCATTTCCTCACGCAATAACACTGTCAATTTTAAGTCTACAGATCGAAATTTGATATACAGGGTACGGAGATTTGTGATTGGTTTTCGGCGAGAAATTCTGCTATTAAGGGGTCAAAGTTAAACAATTTGACCTTTGAGAACTCTACCAAACTCCTCCGACAATGGTGGGTCTAAACACTTGAAATTTTAGATGTAGGTTCCTAGGACATTGGTCTAACTTAATAACTTGATTTGACCCCAAAAGAATACATTTTAGGGGTCATAATAGCGGGCAAAGTTGAAACAATTTACGTTTTGTTTTTTTGCTCAACATACACCTCCAAATACCCGGGCAACGCCAGGCACCCATGCTAGTATATATACATATATATATATATATATATATATATATATATAAAACACAAATGTGTAAGCATGGTTTATAACCAGTTATTTTAATCTACCTCTGACGCTTACTTCAAGAAAGTATTTAAAAGCGCTCGGACTTAATCTAAATATTGCGATTACATCAGCTAGTTCCAGCCAGAAGTGAAAACTGTTATTCGGAAGTTAGAAAGGACTGGAAATATTATTAATTGACAAAATATGTCTTTTTTATTTAATGAAATATGCCTTAGAGAATAATGTTACCTAATACACACACACACACACACGCACACACACACACACACATATATATATATATATATATATATATATATATATAGAGAGAGAGAGAGAGAGAGAGAGAGAGAGAACAGATCGATAACGACTTCGATTTAAAGTTATGAAACCAAGTCTTTCATTATGCATGCATTGTCTTCTCTTTTATATTTAATAAATCGTTTATTTCTAAATATCACATTTGAAGAAATATTGGTTACACCTTCTAGAATAGCAACCTTCATTTAAAATCACTGCTCTTAATTTTTCTAAATTTTTGGAAATGCACATATTTAGTTTCAATTTATAACCAGCCTCGCTATTAGGCATGATTGATCGACCTTTTAAAAGCTCTAAATTATTTAGCGACAAGATGATATTCACGTTAAATATTTGCTCTGTTCGATTTTTTAACCAGCTGTACTCGACCGGCTATGCGTTTCCGTGGGTGAGTCTGGTTGATGCAAGTATTACATTGATTTTATCGCACAGAGTCACGCACACACCCACGAACACAGACACGTATCCCACCAACAGACAGTCACGCACGGACAGAAATGCATTATTTGCGACGATTAGACAGGTGCTAGATTTTGATACGTAGTACGTAAGCTTTTTGATTAGCGACACTATACTAACCAGATATTATATTATAGACGGCTAAGTATATATTTGTTGTTGCGTTTTGTCTTAGAGTGTTCATGTTGGTGAGACATATAGGTATATTTAATACAGAAACAGGCACATTTAATAGAGGCCTGTAATACCTTTGAGAGAGGGATTTAGATATAAAGATATAAGAGATAGATAGATAGAGCGAGAGAGATTGACATTTATACACTTTGACAGTTCTGGGAGTGTTACTATAAAGATTATCTTTTTGAGATCAGGATGGTCAGTCTTTTATCATAATAAAAGATCATTCATTATTTCTTGATACTGACACGGAGGCACATTCTTAAGATGATAGAGACACATTCTTATATGTGTTTATACACAACGTTCTTATAATACAAATTCACAATACATTTGTTGTTTAATGACATAGCACGAAGACGGCAGTTACAAAAAATATGATGACGTTCGTTTATTCCATTCGACCGGTCAATAGCTTCGCATCAAGGAATTCAACGTTTCTACATTATTTCCTTCTAACCTTCGCTTCCAAGGCGGATGTCAGCTCTGTCTGTTCGACTCTCTCCCGGCACTGACTTCTCTCTGACTGACCCTAAAGCTCTATATTGAGAACTATTCCCTTACTTATGACGTCATGGCATAGCCAAACAACGTGCATATCGGTCCCGTAGTCTGACATGCCTCCCGTTGCCTAAAACATACCCAAAACACGTGCATCGATCACCTGCTTGCAAAGATTCTCGGCTATCCTATCTCATTTTTACTTACTAACAAGAACAGGCGGCTGCTCCTTAGAAATAGGACGTAAGCTATTTGGTTAGCGACACTATACTAACTATTATTTAAAGTGGGGTATCTCTTTATGGAGACCATATGTGGTAACGATACATAATGTATTGATAATTAAACAACTCGATCAAAAATGTAATTTTCTACACTGCGTTGAAGATGCAACATGCACAGCTTTTTGAATAAATTGCATTTGATGAAATTACGAAATTATGAGAACACCATTGGAAGCTTGACCAGAAAAATATAGCTACAGTATGTAAATATTCTACTTAAATATTTTTGTTATTCTGACCCATTCTGAACTTCAAGTGCGTAAAGCGTATATTAGTTCAAATAGCGACGGCACAGCAATACTAGAAATCATAAGCAAAATAAACTAAGATTACGAACGTCTAATAATTCTTCTTCAAACTAATTGCGGTGCCAGCCTCTGCTGGAGCTAGAAAACATGATTTTCAACAGGTTGTAAAAATTAGGAACGATTACCAGCATTCACACATTAAATCGATATATGAGTAAAGTAGGTAACATTACGCATTGTTATTTTCACGCACTTTACGAGAAGTGTATCGATCATTTAAAAAACACAGCCTTGGGGATAAGCAAGATGAATTAAAGTTTTTTGGATATACTAAAACGGTGAGTGAACTTGTAGGAATTCAGATTTAAGAAAACACTTTGAGATAATCAATAAAGAAAAACTACTCTTAATCGTGTGAACAATCTAAGTGAGTAAAATATGTCATCCATTCTGAATGTAAATTGTTTAGCTAAGAATTTTGAAAACTGTTTCTGATGACGTTAAATACGAGATAATAATTAGAGGTCTTACATAAATATAGACTACATCTTTTAATATAAACAAAACATTAATAGGAACTAGAGAAAAATGAAAATGCCCGTCTAAATCATTCCTATTTTAAATTTTTCTAGCATTCGGAACCTACTTTGCAGCAGCACAAATGTGAAATACTGATATTACAAATTGGCATTTTTATGCTTTAAATCTAACTGTATATATCATATATCGCCATTAAAAGGGTCACTGTTCAAAGAAATTGCGTTTAAAAACTTCTAGGAACGCCATATTTAAAATAAGGTGATAATATCATCAGCGTCATGCCACTGAACACCCCGATATACCACTTTTAACTGTAAAATATCAATTTTCTATTCATCAGTGAGGGAAAATAATCAATATTATATTTCCCAGATTCTGACAAAATCCTTGATTATAAGTTTTATTATTGTTTAGATTCAATTCTTTCGTGTTACTTTATTAATATGCGTTTTAAAGAGGTTACTTGAACAAAAATAAATATACAAGTATAAGCATTAGTTCTATATCAAAACATAGATTTTGTGTGCATATTTAGTAAAGTAACGACTGAGTTTTGTAAACTTACAGCTTAAGATACATTATATAATGACGCCTCAACTCCTGTTGATATCGCTGTGCGTTTTTTTTCCCGAATCTGTCTGTCAATACAAAAAATAATTCTATATGCAATTAGCAAACATTATTTATTCCTACTTCAATATCAAATTCTAAAAAAAAAATATTGATTTGAATTTCTGTTTTTTCCATCAACTACCAATTTTTCTTTGGACTTCAATACAAGATATTTTAATCAGTCAATATTGTGTCGACGTATTTTTCTTTCGAGGTGCATCTATTTACAACATTTTTTCCTGAAGTGTTTATAAATATTACTATTTTGCATATTTTATACAATAAATTACAGTAATTTTACGATACTACTTTTAGTCATTAAATATATGCATCCATCGATCTCTTTATCAATCTACTATTATATAAAAAGAAATTGTGTGTGATATAAATAGAGAGAGTTCCCTATGAACGCAGAAATGACACGGCTAATCTTTTTAAGAAATTAACAAAAATGTATTTTATTGTCTAAGAGTGCTCTTACGTCGGTTTTGTATGATGATAAGTAGCGGAAATCGACAATCAATAAAAATTCCTTTGAAGAAAAAACTCGGATTTTAACCGAAGTGAATACATTTATAGTACATAACATCTCAAGATCATTTTACAATAGTTATCAACGCACAAGGAGTATCGCCCAGCTTATAAAATCGACTGTGGATTTTTATAATATATAGGCACGCACGAAGTGAATATTTCTTTAAAGATCTCAAATAGACCATTACATTTGACTACTGTATGGATAAATTTAATACACGTGATTATGTAAAAAGAGTTCATAAAATCAACACTCGGTTTCTCATAAGACAGATGCACAATCTAAATCAATGTCTCATTTAGAGCACAGTTGACCCATGGTATTGAGCTTTGCATTTTAAACTTTAAGAGAAACAGTTATTTACGGATAATTCCATAAAATAACAGTAACTCCATATTGTGGATTTGTATACTACAAGTCAATACCTTATGGCATGTGAAGCTTCCTTCTTTTCCAGTGCGAAGAGGTTTATTGAGGCAGACAATAATCGATTCTATTAAAAATTGAGTAATTTCAATGAAAATAAAAAATGGGACGGTGAAATATTTGGTAGTCCCTCCTCAATCCAGAACACCGTCGCGTCTCACTGTTAATATATATATATATATATATATATATATATATATATATATATATATATATATATATAATGGGTTAATAAATTCCAACGAAAGAAAGATGTATATTTAAATAAGGGAGTAGTCACAACAATGTGTATTTTTTAACATTATTTTTTTATTCCGTGTCTTGGTTTTTCATTGAGAATTATGTTTGGATCATTGTAATACTGTTTTTAAGTCATTGAAAGAGATAGCGACTACAGCGAGGTCAACGTCTCCCTGGACAAGCCAAATAAAAAAGCAATAAAAATTCAGCATACCAATAGATAATAAACACTTACAAGCCTCCACCCCTTGGAAAAACTTCAAATTAACTACGAAAATCGCAATTTTTACACATTTAAAAATAATTTCTGACGAGGACGCATCACATACCTTCTGAAACGCGCGTAAACGATTTCAATGACTTAAAACATTATTACAATGATCCAAACATAATTCTCAATGAAAAAAAAAGACACGGAATAAAAAAATAATGTTATAAAATACACATTGTCGTGACTACTCCCTTATATATATATATATATATATATATATATATATATATATATATATATATATATATATAAGCGGAAGTTTCTCGAGAGCTTTTTCGGCTATCATCTCATCAGGAGAAAATCGATAGCGTACAAAATAATATTGTGTCGAAAATAAAGAGTTCTAATGGGGAACTTATTAAATGTGTCAAAAGTACGGGGACACTAAAATAAATTTATTAACGTTTAAAAACGATTAAAATATTGGCACAACGAGGGAGGGAGAAAAAAAAAACGGGAGAAAAGATTCAAAGTTCCCCAAAGAGAAACAATGCGTTGGATGTTTCCTTTTGCCGGCACAAAGAAGGTTGACGCACCGCAATACGGCCTTCAAAATCTTTAAATGTTTTTTGGAGTCCGCTCTATGTAGCACCTCGAACCAATCTATTTTATATCTATCGGCACAGCACGAGTTGTCAACCAAATGCTGGCCAATAGCAGAGTCCAAGGCTGCAGAAGGAGGGAGACCACTAGACCCCATCCTCCCTTGTCTGATCTTCGATGGAACATGCTGGTTTATACGAGTCAAAAGGTGCAAGGATGTTCGCCCAACATAACCAGCATCGCACTGGCATTTAAATTGATATATAATATTGCTATTTTTGATATAAGGCTAACTATCCTTGCGAGAAGACGGAAAACAGGTCTCGTAGTATATACCAAACGCAAGGACACAGAATTAAAACAGTCGTAAATCCTTCTGCGAATCTGTTTGAAAGTCTATTACTCTTTTCCCCAATCCACGGTAATTTTAAATAAACCTGGCATTTCAAGGGTCCAAACGTAGGGGATTTAAAACCCGCACCCTTTTAGAAAATACAGTCATCTATAAGGTCAACAGGATAACCATTATTGATGAATATTTTCCTGATCTTATATAGTTCCGACACACACACACATATATATATGTATATGTATATATACATATATATGTATGTATATATATACATATATATGTGTGTGTGTATGTGTGTGTGAGTGCATATATATACATATGATTAGAATTCAAAAGATTGGGCAGTTAAATGCGCGTTTCTGATTCTTGTTTACTGTTTAATTTTTAATTTTTCGTTTTTATGTGTATATGTACTGTGTGCATGTGTATATGTGCTTACTTATATGTGTATATATTTAAAAATGACGTGACACCTTCTCATTGGCTATACCTCATTCTCCTCCTGCTCTTCCTTCATTCCTTTTCCATTCCCCTTTTCCCCGTGCATGTTCATACTTTATTCTAGCACGTCACCAATTGAAAATGAATAAAGAAAAGCTATAAGCTTTTATACTTTTCGTATTCTTTTTTTATACATTTCCATTCACATATATATATATATATATTTATATATATGATTACTTCATTTAATCACATAAAGTAATATATGCAGATATACTTTTATGCGTGAATTTTCAGTATTTACTTTCAGTAGTCAACTAATTACCTAGCTCTACATAGGTAGAGCAAGGTAGTAAGTGAAGAAATTATATATAGCAATTAAGCTACACAGAAGATTTCGCGTTTAATTCTTGTGAGAATTCGGTCTGATGAATTCTCCCGAGAATGAAACGCAGAATATTCTGTGCAGCTTAGTCGCTATATGTATTTTCTTTACTTATAAAGTGACCCGCAGAAGTTTACAATGCACATTTGAGACTGTCAGTATTTTGTTTTATTTCTAGCTTTAAAATGGTAAGTAACCTTTTTATTAGGATAGAAAATGTATTGCAACTAAGATAGGAACAGTGGGGAAATAAAAAAATAATAATTTAACACAACGCGAAAAAATAACCCAGTAACTAGGAACTCATTTAAAAATAATATCCAACACTTCGTAGCATAACCATTATTGTTGATTGCAGCATGCAGAAGTTTTCAGTAATCTGCTACGAACTTTTTACATGTGTCGTGTGTTACATTATTCCATTAGTCCACAGAACTTATCTCCAAATCTCCCTTCTATAGGCCTGTAATTTCAATGCTCCCCATAAATTCTCTTGAGATCGGGAGATTAACTAGGCCACGTTAAAACAATCATTTTATGTGAATTAAACCAATTTTGTGTGAGGTGAGCTGTATGTTTTGGATCGTTATCATGTTGGAAGATCCAGTATGATTTCAATTGGAACAACTTCGCACTTTCTTTAAGGTTTTTCTACAAGATACTCCTATGAAGTGATCCATTCATTTTTCCTTTAACTATTTTAACTGTTCCTACACCTCCTGCACTAAAACAACCCCTGATCATAATGGATCCTTCTGCAAATTTTACTGTTGGCGTGGTGTTTTTTGATTGCTATTCAGTGTCTTTTTCTCCCAACATTCGGTGTTGTGTAATGCCAAACAAGTCGATTTTGGTCTTATCTGACAAAAGCAAGTTATGCCAACACTCTATATTCGTGCTTGAATATTCATTTGCAAAATCAAGACTAGCATGAACAGGCTTTTTCTGTAGTACCTTATTTTAAATGTATAGAGTAAATTACTCGAGCATTTTACATAATGTTCTATTGTGCGAACATTTCCATATGTCATAGGTGAGAGTTTGTTTTTATAATAGAGTGCTATAATAAAGAAGCACCTTACTTCTGATACCACACACATGCTTTTTTTCTAATGTTAAAATGAAAGAACTCGATACGTTTAGTAATTTTCTGTTGTGTTATATTTTCTATACTCCAGGGATCAGAATTTGTTTTTTGTTTGTTATCTGGGTGCTATACTGAAGAAGCATGTTATTTCTCATGTGTAAGTCATACTACTCGAATATTAAACGGGCTATTAGGTTTAATAACTTTCATGTATGTCACATGTAAGATTTTCTTTGTTTTCCATGAGTACTATACTACACAAGTATCTTATTACTATGATATTTAATAGGTATAAAATGATCATGATTTGTTATATTTGGAATATGACTGTACAAATATCCAAAAATACCTTATACATTAAATTTATAATAATCAGTTAATTAGTATAAGAGTGAATCCACTACATACAAATATATATATATATATATATTTATATATGTATATATATATATATATATATATATATATATATATATATATATATATATACATATATATATACGTATACTACTCATTCATAATGGTCGGTGAATTAGTTTATGAGCGAATCCATAGAAATTACACACACATATAAACATAATTATAATGCAAAAATCGGTTAATTAGTTCAGGAGTAAGTCGATTACATACAAATATATAAACATATATACATAATTAAAAATCATATTGATCGTTGATTCAGTTTTGGAGTGGGTTCACTACATACAAATATATAAACATATACTCATAATGAAAATTAATATTAGTTTAGGGGGATCAAATAAATACAAATATATAAGCATATACACATAATTAAAATTAATAATGATCGGTTAATTAGTTTATGAGTGAATTCAATACATACAAATATGTAAACATATACATATAATTAAACTCCATAATTATCGGTTAATTATTTTAGGAGTTGATCAAATATATAAGCCAATACATGCAAGTATATAAACATATACACCCAATTACAATTCATAATGATCGGTTAATTATTTAAGAAGCGATGCCAATACATACAAATATATAAACATATACACATAATTAAAATTCATAATGGCCGTTTAGGAGTAGATCCAATACATACAAATATATAATCAGGAGTAGATCCAATGCATACAAATATATAAACATAGACACATAATTTATATTCTTAATGGTCGTTTGATTTGTTTATGGTAAATCCAATACAAATGCCAATTACTTGATTTATTTACGTGATTTTTGGAATGTAACAAATAAGCCGATATATCATATATATATTTGAATATGACATTTTCGTTACGCAAAGGAAACAGATTCCTCTGTATTTTTTTAATAAACGTGTTATTGTATATGCATTATATAACATTTAAAAATCCAGAATATCGGAATGTAAAAAAAAAAAGAAAACAAAACAAATGGTGGGGAACGAAACCGTAACACTTGCACTTGTAATCAGTCACGTTAGCCGTTGCACAAAGTGACAATCGCTTTGAAAAAACGATGTGAAGTATCTTAATAAATACATTTCTCTTTTACTCAATGTCACGCATGTGCATTATGGCGCCATTGTATTACGCTTTTCAAGGTGTTATTGCTTTAAATTTTGAACCCTTTTTTGAAGCTCTTACCAATTATTTTAATCAATGAAATGCCTCTAATAAAAATTTCCACCAAAAACGCAATCTTTTGAGCTATGTCACATCGTCTAACGATCATTAGTCTAGGAGGGGATACAAGTTGAAAAACGGAAACACTCACACACACACATAGTGAGATTTATATATTAGACTAGCAAGACCACTCGGACAATGACAAATATTTTGAACATGCCTGTCATTCGTAGGAAGTTTTTATGTTTATGTATCATTTGCCATCTTGAGCAAAAGAATATTTGGCCTACACTATGACGGGTATTACACAACATATGTTCGGAATAATTGTACCTGGAAATTTACAGCACGTATGTGGAAAAATATTCATTACCTAGGGCGGGTAATGTTCACCACACTTCAAAAATTATTCCCATAAGTTTCTGTTGTGATAAATTTTCGGTATGTCACAGGTACGAGTGTGTTTGCTTTTGCATCAGAGTGCTATTGTGGAGAAGCACGGCGTTTTTATATGAATGATATACTACTCGAATATATTACATGATTTTCAATTGTGATAACTTATGTACGCCACAGATAAGAATTTCTTTGTTTTCATATGGGTACTTCAGTGTACAAGTATCTTATTTCCTGGGTAGAAAATACCATTTTCTAATTTAAACATGGAAAAACTTGATACTTTTAAATAAATTTCTGTTGTGCTAAATTTTCTGTGCTATTAGAGTAAGGATTGGTTTGTTTTTTATCTATTGCTATAGTGAAGAAGCACTTTATTTCTCAATTAAAATCATGCTATTCGAATATATAAGGTGATTTTCGGTTTTAATAACTCTTATCTGAGTCACAAGTAGGAGTTTATTTGTTTTTCATATGAGTATTATATACACAAGAACTTTATTTCTTGGGTAGCATAATCTTCAAGTACCTTATTTATAATATATAGATGAAACTACTCCATCATTTTGCATAATTTTATGTTGTGCGAACTTTTCCGTGTGTCATAGGTGAGATTTTGTTTTTATAATATAGTGCTATAATAAAGAAGCACCTTACTTCTCATATAAATGTTATAGTAGTCGAAGATATCAACTTTTCGGTTTGGATTACTTTTATGTACGCCACAGTTAAGATTTCCTTTGTTTTCATATGGGTACTATACTGTACAAGTAGTTTATTTATCGATTTGGATACTGTACAAGTACCATTTTACTTATGTAAAAATGAAAGAACTCGATACGTTTATTTTCTGTACTCCAGGCGTCAGAATTTGTTTATTTTGTAATCTGGGTGCTATAGTGAAAAAGCCCCTTAATTCCTATATATAAATCATACTACTCGAATATTTAACGAAATTTTCGGTTTGAATAACTTTCAAGCATGCCACAAGTAAGATTTTCTTAGTAGGAATACTATACTACATAAGTACCTCATTACAGTGATAGAATTTCTTTTATACATACATACACTTCATAATTGTATGTGATCTTTTGGATATGACTGTACAAATATATAAACATATATAATATATTAAATTTATAATTGTCAGTTTATTGGTATAGGAGTAACTCCAATACATACAATTATATACACATATACGTATAGTAGTTATTCATGATGATCGGTTAATTAGTTTAGAAGTGAATCCAATACATAGAAATATATAAACATATACACATAAATATAATACACAATGATCGGTTAATTAGCTTAGGAGTGAATCCAATACATACAAATATGTAAACATTTACATATAATTAAAGTTAATAATGATCGGTTAATTAGTTTAGTAGTGATTCCAATACATAGAAATATATAAAAATATACACATAATTATAATGCACAATAATCGGTTAATTTATTTCGGAGTGAATCACATACATATAAATAAGTAATCATACAAAAAATTAAAAATCATAATGATCTGTTAATTAGTTTAGGAGTTTTCCAATACAGAAAAATGTATAAACATATACACATATTTAAAATTCATTGATCAGTCAATGAGTTTAGGAGTAAATCCAATACAAATGTCATTACTTGATCCAGTTACATTTTTTGGGAGTGTAATATATATATATATATATATACATATATATATATATATATATATATATATATATATATATATATATATATATATTTGAATAAAATTTTTGTTACGTAAATCAAAAGTATTCTTCTGTATTTTTTTAATAAATGTGTTATTGTGTATACATTTAATAAATGTCTTATTGTGTATGCTTTTATAAAGCAAGAATATCGGAATGTAAAAAAAAACAAATGACGGGAACGAAACCGCAACATTGTGCTAGTAATAATCACGTTATCCGTTGCACCAAAGAGACAGTCACTTTCAAAACCTTGTGAAATATCTTAAATACAGTTCTCTTTTACTCGATGTAACGCATGCACAGAATGAGGCTATTGTGCTACGCCCGTCAAGGTGTTATTGTTTTCAAGTTTTAACCCTTTTCTGAAACCCTTTGCAATAATGTTTATCGATTAAATGCCCCTAATAAAATTCTGCACCAAAAATGCAATCTTTTGAGCTATTGCACGTCGTCCAATGATCATCCGTCTAGGAGGAGATACAAGTTGAAAACAGATACAGACACACACACACGGACATAGTGAGATTTATATATTAGACTAGCATGGCCACCCAGCGTTGCTCGGGATCGTATAAGAAAACTTTTGAACATACCTGTTATTCTTAGGATAGAGGAATTTTTGGTGTCGATGTATCATTTGCAATATTGAACAAAATAATAGTTTACCTATCCTAGGGCGGGTATTATATGTATGAGAGAATTGTACATTCCCTAGAACAGAAAATTTACAGCACATATATGGATAAAAAATTCCTTGACTAGGGCGGGTAATGTACAATATATATTTAAAATAATTTACATAATTTTCTGTTGTGCAAACTTTTCTGTATGTCACAGGTAACAGTTTTTGTTTTTACATCAGAGTGCTATAGTGAAGAAGAACCTTATTTCTCATTTAAAAGGCATACTAACTGAATATATTACATTATATTTGGTTTTAATAACTTTTATGCACGTCACAAGTAGGTGTTCTTTGTTTTTTCATATGAGTACTATACTGCACAAGTACCTTATTTCTCGGGTAGATTAATGTACAAGTACGTCATTTCTAGGATAAAGATGAAACTACTCGATAATTTTACATAATGTTCTGTTGTGCTAACTTTTCCGTGTGTCACAGGTGAGAGTTTGTGTTTACATCAGAGGGCTATAGTAACTAAGCAGTTTTTTTTCTTATATAAATGTCATACTACTCGAATGTATTACATGATTTGTGGTGTTTATTTTTATGTGCGTCGCAAGTAAAATTTCCTTTTTTTCACATTGATAGTATACTGTACAATGACCTTCTTCCTTTGGTAGGATACTGCACAAGTAACTTATTTCTTGTGTAAGATGCTGTACAAATATCCTTTTCTAATTTATAATTGAAAGAACTCAATACTTTTATGAAATTTCCTGTTGCGCTTAATGTTTTGTACATCAGCGGCTAAGCATTTTTGTTTACCTTGGTGCTATATTGAAGAAGCACATTATTTTTTAGATGTAAGTATACTACTCGAATAATTAACGGGATTTTCAGTTTTAATCACTTATGTACACCACAGGTAAGATATCCTTTGTTTTTTCATGTGAGTACTATACTGCACAAGTACCTAATTTATGGGGTAGGACACAGTGCAAGTATCTAATTCCTACTACTCGATGATTTTACACAAGTTTTTCATATGAGTACTATGCTGTCAAATTCCTTATTACTTGGATAGAATTCCTTGTACACATAAATACGTTAACAAAGTAAGTGAACATTGGATGTGATTTTTGGAATATGATATCTATAGACATATACACACATATACATTGCATATAATTCATAATGATCAATTAATTAGTTTTGGAAATGATCCAAGACACAAAAAGATATAATCATATCCACATAATTAAAATTAATAATGATTGGTTAATTATTTTAGGAGTGAATCCAATGATAGAAATACATAATCATATACACATCCTTAAAATTATTAATGATCTGTTCATTAGTTTAGGAGTGAATCCTATACACATAAATATACAGATATTTGCATAAATAAAATTCTGCACCCTATATTCAATTTTTTGAGATACGGCACGCCGTCAAAAGACTATCCGTCTAGGAGGAGATACAATTCAAAAACGGACGCACACACACACATAGTGAGATTTTTATATTAGATTAGTAGCAAGATAAAAAGACATAATTGACAAATTTATGGAACTAAAAACCTAAAGTAATCTCTTAAACTTAAAGGGACTTTCTTAAAATTAATATGTTGTGTGGTTCGGGAATACCTATCTTCATGTCATATTTATTGATGATCGTGTTATTATCAGTAACCTCTACTTAAATATGCTGCGGAATTACGTTATTCAGCAGTTTGAACAAGCAAAGCTGCAAGACGATACACTGTTTCTACAAGATGGAGATTATTGTCACTTTGCTCTGCGTGTTTGACTTTTTTCATCAGAAATCTTCTAACAGAAAAATAAGACAAGGTGGGTTATTTTATTTGCCTCCATATTCGCCAGATTTAACTGCATTAGACTTTTTCTATGGATATAATGTAGAAAACAATCGTGTATGCAAGTAAAACTACAAGGCTCCGACATTTTTCGGACACGTTTGCATTCGACTTTCCAAGTACTATAGAGTGGCGAATTTTTTTTCAATTGAACAGCATAAACATATATATACAATGCCTGTAAGAAAACTGGGAGAAATTCGATTAGGTAAGGAAAAATATTTAATTTTCATCATTTTTTACAGAACACACGCGACATAATTTTTCGATCCTCGTTGAAAAACTGTTAATAGTCTGTAATATCACAATTCTTCTCAATAACTTTCATCAATCTCTCTTCATAATGATATAACATTTGCACAGTATCATCTGTACGTGTTTCTATTAGTTGTTTTTTGCATCTAGGATTCGTCCCCATAGTCGAGCGTCTTTCGTTATTTCAGGTCCATCATAGAAAAGTTGCGCAATCATTTCCCAAATATTTTCCATTAAGCTTAGATCTAGGCTTTTTGCAAGGCATTTCAAGGTAGCCATATTAACTTTAGCCATCAATTCTTTCATGAGTTTTGGCACATGGACGCTGCAATTGTCTTGCTGTAGAACAAAACTATTCTCCATCTCTCTTCTTATCCTTGGTAGGACTTTATAGTCCAGCAACTGTTTGTAGCTTTCACTGTTCTGCTGTCTTTCCACCCACTCCAACCATATGTTTCTGTTAGCAAATATCATACCCCACACCATAACTCCTCCTCCTCCCATCTGTCGTTTGTTCAATACAGCAGTATCACCCTTTCTCGACCATCCATCGGGCCCATAAAATTTGAAACGCTGCTCATCAATAAACATAACCTTCTTAAAGTCAACATTATTATTATATATAATACTCCAGTATTGATCCTTTTTGTTTCTTTGTTATTGTAATTTTTTTCTTAGCCTTTGCATACTTCAAACCAATCCTCTGCAGCGTTTTTTGTACAGTTCGGACATTTCTTCTTCACTTGTCTTGCTGTAACTTTTTCTCCAGATGTAACAAACCGTATCACAGTCCTCTTCATTCTCCTTTCAGTCCTCTTGCCAATTGGTATTTTCCGTTCTTTCTTCTTTTTCCGCTCGAAGTTTGTTTTCAGCATGTATTAGACCGATTATTTCGACAGCTTCAAATTCATGGTGATCCTTCTTATGCTGATACCATTTCCCGCTTGTGTCCTGCCAAACAAATAACACTTTTAAATGCATTAAACTAAATTGTTTTGCCAGTAGAAAAGAACAGATAATTGATTCTAATTTTGACAGCTAAGTGTTCAAGCAGAAAATTTGTATACAGCAACATATACATGAACATAGCTCCTTATAAAATAGGATTTTTGTCACGTCCGAAAATAGTGTCTAGCACGTTTTCACAAAAATCACAAAAAACTAAAAAGTATCAAAGCCAAACTAAAAAAATGTTACACTAGTAGTGAATATTCACTCTTCAATTACGTACGATTTTTGCACTAGTAACCACCTTAAAATAATTTTTCAAAGTGTACGAAAAATATTGTCGGACTCCTGTATTTTATTATAAGATTTAATATATCAATTAACTAAGGTGAGTGAAGGTATTGCTGTAAATCAGCTGGAAAATACATTGCGTTATCTGCAAAATTGTATTACTCCGTGTATTGCTTATTGTAGAGTGTAACAAAAATGTGTAAGGAAAATCCTTTAAAAAAAAGAATTACTGCGCCCTCTGTAGATGTATAAGGAAAAATTCAAGATGGCGCCCGACTCTCTCTTTAACACGGTAAGTTAAGGAAAAGATGTTATAAATGTTGCAGCAATTCAATAACCATTATACACCGGTTCTGCACGGAATCCAACTGGCCAGGTGCATAGACGGACGCGAACGGTTACTCAGACCGGACCCAACAACGGTAAAATATCCTCACACGGCACGAGAAGCAACAGCTACACGATTTCCCGGCCAACTCAATCGTCGCTCTCCCAACGTCTCTTTCCTCACCCGCTTTTATCGTCGTTCTAGGCCGGCTAAATTTGCATATTGCGAGAACTCGTGTGACTTTGCGAGACATCATACTTTACAAAAGACGGCGGCCGCCATCTTGGTCTTTCTTTTCTATTTTTGGTCGGTAACGCTGAGCTGGTCTCGAGGTAAGTCTTTTCCCCTCGTCCGTCTCTCCCACGTACCCACACAACACGCAAACGCGCGGGCGCTTATCTCCTGGATGCACGTAATATAGAGGACACCCTTAGAACCTTTAAAATATAGATTTACTCTTTAACTTGCGTCGATATATTACTTATCTATTAACTATGCGTTGGTTATTCGCATAATCTGGCTAATGATTTAATACATGGACGTTTTCCAGTGTTTGAATCCAGTGTTTCTAAGCAGTGATCATATGTAAGTTCAGCCATATCTCGATCAGATTATCATATTGACTTACCGATTCGGCTTCCCGAATTGCGACACGTCGCTTTCTCATGGAAAAGAATTATTATAGAGATTTGCTTGACCTGATTTTAAAATATAGCGCTTGGTTACGAATCGGGATTGCTAAATATTTAACTATGGATTAAGAGTTTTATTATTTTATCTACATTCACTTTCATAGTGTAATACGTGTTCAGTATCAACTGTATCTACTCAAGATTTTAGATAGTTTTCTTAAACATATTTTGTACGTATTCTCTTGTATATGTCGCTAGTGTACTCACGGCGTTTCAAACTACTACACATATTAACTGCTTTAATAAATTATCTGATATAGTATTATAGAACGCTATAAACCCTCTCAAAAATAGTCCAGGTTACTGCTGTATTTAGAAGGTCAGAGATGAAATTATTCGAAATGATTTGTTATAAAACACCAAGATACAATTTTGTACGCCGCATTAGCCAAATGATACAATGGTTTAACATATGGGAAATAGAAAAATCTGCATAAGAATATGGATGGTATATAATATTATGGAATATATGGAAGGTCATAAATCTATTCAAGAATTCCCACATTTCCTATCCTTTCTGAATATTCATTGAGCTGGTAATCACACGTTAAAACCAGTTTCGACATAGATTATATTTATTATTGTAATAAAGGGCCAGATTATCTCTATTTCATATTTCAATATATGTTTGGTGTAATCATAACTACAAACAACATCAACCATAACATTACATACTATCTTTCATATGTTTGATTTTCTTGATTTATATCTTTATTTATGTTCATTTTCTTAATACATTTCAGGCTCCGAGATTCTGATGGAAGCTTATTTAATTTAAAAGTCTACTCCGAAAAATGACACATATCTATGAGAAGAATAATCTATGTTAGGTACCAGTTGCAATTTCACGGGATATATCCTGATTGATTAATTTCTGGGATCTCCTCAATTTAGCGCTGTTGGTTTAATATTGATTAGTAAAGTCGCTTGGACTTGCAGATCTTTACAGCATTTAAAGAATTTGTAATCTTTCTAATTATTGATTCTGTTATGTGTATCAACTTTTTCTATACTCGGCATTAAACTCCATCAAAATTGTATGTTTTTTGTAAGGCAAACAGACGAACACTCATATGCTTTTCTTAAATCTGATTTTAGCATGTATATTAGTCGATTAATAATTTAATTTGAAACTGTCTCTAGAACTCAAACATATGTTATATTTACAATATGTTTTAGTTCTTATCAAATGAATTATAAATAAGGTCGTGCTTTTACAGTTAATTTTCTCACGTGGGACTTGTCTTTTTACATTCATTCGAATCAGTTTCACTTTACAATATTTTTAAATAAAAAAACATGAATAATTCTAATCGATAACTGACATTCTTATAATAACATCTAATTGCGGTTGCGTCGTTGATTAGAACAATACGTATTATAAATGAAATGAAATTAATAAAATGTTTACATTAATTAGTCGACTAAGTAAGCAAAATCGAAATCGTTAGCAATAGCATATGTTACGACCGAAATACATTGGCCGTGCATAATTTCTGTGTAAATCTAATCACGGTATTTTAACATTGTACAAACAGAACGACTTAATCACTCACTATATTAGTTTAAGTTTCCAAATGTTTTCGCAATACTTTTTATCAAACACTTAAATTCAATACATTTGACAGTAAAGGTTATATAACACATACCCATAGAGAAAAGGATAGACTGAATAAATTTCGATATTTTCTTCATTATACGTTTATGCTTATTTTTTCTTCCTTATATATACGTGCATTTTTATAATTTTCTTTTCCAAGATTATATATAATTTATTTTAGGACGGTGTTTTAGTTCTATATATAATAGTCTTTATAAAATCACCTTATTAAATAAAACAAAGGTAAGTATAGACGTTTTTGTATTTGAAATATATGTTTAATTACGTCTTTTAAATGTTTACTTATTTATGCATACACATTTGTTAATTCAGGTCGATCTAACATGTTGCAAAAGAGAAACAGTTTCCCTGGGTAATAACTATTCATCACCGCTTAATAATGAATTATGTTTCATCGTTTCACCTCCCAACTTAACATACTTAGTGATTGTTAAAAAATGCAAGATACGTTTGTGAAACGATTCCCCCCTGCATTGGATTTTTTAAATAAAAGTTGACAATTTGTCTTACTTTGATAAGGTTGATAACTATTCTCGTCTCCCTGAAGAAAACACTAGGAAATGTTGAACAGCAATATAACTTGAAAATGTTTATATTTCCAACAGTACACATAAAATGAGAGTCGTAGTGCTGTATGCTAATATAATGCACTATGAGTTACTGTTTCGTGCGGTACCTCTCGTTTTATTTATACCATAATGAGAGTAGATATATATTGTGTGTTGTTGACTCGCTACATCAGTCTCTCTTGAGAGTTTTTGCATTGTTTTCTGTTTCAAGTTTACAATTACTGGATTTGTGAATTTCAGCCTACTGTTGCTGTTTTAATGTTGGTGGGGATTAGTCGAGATAGAACTCTCCAAAATAGATACATCGGCCCTTTCTCTATGATTAATATATCGCAAGTGTCGTCTATTTACGTGTGTTTTTTATGTGTTTGGTCGCGTTGATGAGTATGTTTCAGAAATTATGATATATACTCGATCGCAAATTCTCTTGCTGATCGTATCAGATTTCCTAACTGTAGTATTATTTGTTAATTTCATTTCACCATTTTGGGTATGTACATAATCCTCGAAATTTTTTCCATGTTACAGACTGAGTTTATCTAAAATCTACCTCATTTCCGTGCGCCTACGGTTTATGTACTTTAATCTCCTGTAGCAGTGTTCAGATTCGGGGTATTTTTATATACTCGCAAGGAATTGTAAGTGTTCTTTTGTTAATGTATCCTGTGATTTTTTATGCTCATACTTTTCCTGTTGAAAATAGAAAAATCCCTTTTATTTGACAATGATACCGTGTTATTTGATGTCGATTTTGCTTCGACATGTCCGGCTGCAAACAGACTTCGGCAAAGTAAAGATTTAAAATGTTCTGAACATTCTAACAGAATGTATTTATTTAACGATTAAAAAGTAAAAAATAACTGGTGATCTTGTACATCTGAAATATATCCATAAACTCAGTACCAAAGCGTTTTATTTCTCAATTGTAATCTTCAGGTTTACTGGTTATGCTGATAAAATAAATTATATTACCTGAATATTTTCTGCAAAGTCGTTATATTCGATCACTTCATCGTATATAACTCTACTTCCGTAAGATGAAGCCACTTTTCAACTGTAATAGCAGTTTTAATTAAATACCTTGTGCATGCGTATATTTTTACAGGCTTTTCTTTGAACCTTGTATGCGTAGTTCTATTTTGTTTTACTTTTGTTACACAACGCCCATAATTATGCTCAAGCTTGCCACACTTTGGAAATGTAGATACCGAAAATTCAACATTTCGAATGGAATTCGCTAAATTGGCTACATAGTCTAAAGTGTTATCTCTGCTTTTTGTAGGGCTTGCTTGTTTGAAAAATTGAAATAGTCATACACTTTTTCTTTCTTTTACAGTGAAGTTTGTTATTTGGTTCATAATAAAAATGTTGTGGCGCATTTGTTTTCTCTTTTTCAGAGAAGACAGTTTAGTAATTCTGATGTTGTAAAGTGCTTCGGCCATTTCCAGGGCTGGCTCCATAGCTCCCTCCCTATTAAAACTATGTATGTAAAAAAGTAATGTTTAGATCGTAAACTCCTTTAGCCATATCCAACACTGTCAACATATACTTATACGAAATAATACAATTAATAATGTTTGGGAGAACGCTTTGTGATAACAAAAAAGACACTCATACTATCCACCGCTTTTATCAATTTATGTGATTTTGGAATATGAAAAATAAGCAAAAACTATTCGATACTTGTACGTGATTTTCAGAATATTATTAATAAAGACGATAAACAGTAACATGTTTTTTTGTTTTTAATGCGGCTACTATAGCATACAAGTACCAACATTCTTGACTATGATACTGTACAAGTACTTTATTTCTAATTTTAAATCATACTGCTCGAGAATTTTTTACAGGATGTTCTCTTTTGAAAACTTATCCGTACGTCACGGGTAAGATTTTTTTTTTATTTCATCCGTGTGCTATAATGTAGAAGCACCTTATTTATTATATAAATATTTTACTGTCTGTATATAATACGTGCTTTGTGGTTTTAGTAACTTTTATGTACCTCACAATTAACGTTTTCTTTGTTGTTTTATATGGATACTGTCCAAGAACCTTATTTCTTATGGATAGTACTGTATCTGATTTTCTGTTGTCACTGGTAAGAATTTGTTTGTTTGTAATACTGTAGAATAACCTATTTTCTTATATTAATGTCACCCTTCTCGAATATATTACCTCATTTCTGGTTTAAATAAATTTTATGTAGATCACAAACAGTCATTATTTTGTTTTTGCATTCGAGTTCTATACTGTATTAGTACCTTATTTCTTGGGTACGATCATGTACAAAAAGCTTATACTTATTTACATGAGAAACATCTTGATGATTTCTACCTAAGTCCCTATTGTGCTCATTTTTCCTAATGTCATGAATGCTTTTAGCGGACATAAGAACACATAAACACAGATACACACGAAAAACAGGCAGTTGCGATTTATATAATAGATAAAACAATCGATTCTTAATTTCATTTTCGAAAAATATTTGGAAATATTTTTTTCTTTTGATCTTATTTAAATAATGTTCTTTACGAATATAAATTGTAGTTGTTTTTGAAAAATGTGAATTTTATTTGTTTCTGGATATGTTAACTCGATTGACTGAAAATTTTTATTCCAGCGAACTAACAAAGTCGTCCAATTTACAAAATATTAAATCGTACCATAATTTTAATTGATTATACAATCTCTTCTCATTTGTTTGTGTAATACATCTATATGTTTGTTTTACATTTTTAAACAACTATGATTGCTCATTTTATATAATATAAATAGGTATTTACGGTGTATTTCTACCCATTATTGAAATCACCTGGAAAGAGAGATTACGTTTTCTAAATGCACGCGAACATTAACATCGGTGAAGAGTATTTTGATCAAAATATTCAGATATGACAAGATGGATAACCATGAATATGATGTTTAAGTGACTGAGTATTTAAAATAATTCTTTATGCCAGCTCATTAGGAAAAGAAAATGGAATTATTTTTCAGTTTGACTCAAGAGCAGAACAAGAAAATAGTCTCATGTGTTTTGTTCAAATTATAAAGTATATAAAAAATAGTCAAAGTAAAGCAATTCTGGAGGAGCTATGATTTAGTATAATACAAAATATAAATATTTTATATTTATTCGTAGAACAATATTAAACAATTATGCATATGAACTCTACGTGATCGAACTGAATGATGTTTCTACTCGCTTGCAAATTTAATGCGTCATTTCTGTCTCAGGTCCTTTTGAAACAAATAGAATCGCTACTCTTAACATTTTATTACTCTGAAATAATCACTCAGATATCAGTAAATGTTTAAATAATAGATAGGATTCAGAACATTTGCTCATTACAACATAATGTTAAAGAGACAATTGTTTTTTATTGTTATAATTTCAAACAATCTTTGAGTAATAAAAATTCATGTAAAACAAATAGAACAGTTCAAACGATTTCGTGAATGAATGAACAAGACTATTCATGTTTTTTCCGTCCGTCAGAAATAATTCAATTTCTGAAAACGGTTTATTTCTTTTCTTTATTTTAAGTTTACTAATTTCGTTTGAATTAGAGTGCAATTTCGATTGATCAACTATTCGTCCGCATCTTGAACAATCCGTATGAAACAATATGATGTCCAATCAAATCTGATAGTCAGTAGTCAATATGGGAAATTAAACAATGAAACTTAGCTTATAATAAAAGATGAAAATCTATATCAAATACATATTTACTTAATTAAATCGTCTTATACACTTGTTAATACCCTCGCTTATCTATCTATATATGTATATAGCCATTTATATATAACTAGAGGGGTACCCGGCGTTGCCCGAGTGTTTGTTCCCGGGATGGGGGGATTTTTAAAAAATGTTATGGTAGGTAAGTAGGAAGGATCAAACCCGGAGTCATGAGTAAAAGTAGGAAAATAAAGTGTGAAAAAAAACAAAACATATGCAACGTTAACAGTTCGGCCACCAAGAAAAGTCCATTCCAGTTGTTTAGGAAAAAAAAAAAAAAACGACTACGGTAGGTCGGCGCGAACGTGAAAATATAATGTGAATTGTCCAGCACGCTAACCACTACGCCACAGAGCACTGCAGCTTAGTTTTGTGATTTTAAATAACTTCACATGAAAGAACTACGAAGCCAAACCGGTGTTCTCTTCTCAACTGTTCCTTGTGAACGATCCCCAAACGGTGTTAAGTGGTGGCAAGGGGAGGAGGAATTTATTAGAGAGAAACTATTTTACCACTTCCATTGATCTTAACCGATTTTGGCCGTGACTTCTCAGCAGAAAAAAGTATAGAAATCTAAGATTATCGAGGAATTTGAGAAATAATTAGCCTATAACACACCTCAGATATTGTTCTGCCGTTTGTGCATATTATATTTGCATGAAATATCTTGATTTTTAATTCTATTAATGTCAAAATCAGCGGGAAAAATGAGTTCATTTTATTTATATAGAGACTATATAATAGACATGTATAATATACACAAATGTACATAATCACGTATAATGTGAAAAAATATGAAAATCATTTGTATTCAACGCATATACACAAAAAAAATCTGTATATATATATATATATATATATATATATATATATATATATATATATATATATATGATAGTCAGTAGTAAATCGTCTTGTGTACACGTGTTAATACACCCTCTTAGCTATCTATCTATCTATATATCTATCTACCTCACTCTATATACATATACATAAGTAACAGGCTCCAAGATATAGATATATATATATATATATATATATGTACACATACACAAATGTACATAATCAAGTATAATGTAAAGAAATATTAAAATATTAAAGTCATTCGTATTTAGCGCATTTACACATAAAAATTGTAATTACAAAATGAGATCTTGTAATATATATATATATATATATATATATATATATATATATATATATATATATATATAAAGGGTGACCCAAAATAACAGAGGACATTCAATTGTTTTTCTGACATTTTACACTCAACAGAGAAAAATGGCCCTTTAGTTTTTATGTGATGTTTTGAATATAATAAAATAGTTATGACCAAAGTTTCATTTCATTCGGACAAAACACTACGAAACTGGGCCTAATTCGAGTTGGGGCCCGTTTTGGGGGTAACCATATATATATATATATATATATATATATATGTATATATATATATTATATATATATATTATATATATATATTATATATGTAATCAATTAACATTTCAACAGTGAATATCTCTCTCACTATATATATATATATATATATATATATATATATATATATATATATATATATATATATATATATATATATACAGGGGTCTACGTTCTAACCTTCCAGTGGTTGAAGACCAATTACAGGAGACTAAACCAGAACTTTTCTTTTTTTAACGAAACTTGCATTGGACAGACTATTTCCCTAAATGAGTTCGTAATTCACTTAACTTCAAAATCTGAACCCCAAGCACGCGATGTGCCTATATTAAATGGCTTTCCATGTGGAAGGGACATGTCAAGAGAAGATCCTAACTTACCCTATATGTGTTTTCGGTTGCACTAACGCACACTACTGCATTTATATTTACTTTCTATGGCCCCATAAGAGCGGAGTTACTATCTTTAAAAGCATATCAGAGAAAATTGACCAAGTTCTATCAGCGTATCCTTCAGCTAACATTCACGCATGGTCACAATGTGGAAGGGTTGACTTACTCAAACAAGACCGATGATCAGTGGAGGTTTTGTCATGACTTCTCCATTGCTTATGACCTCACTCAGATTGTTCACGAACCCACCCGTGTGCCCGACAATAACGGCCAGTGTTCCAATCTCCTAGATCTTTTTCTCAAAACTTAGCCTGAACCATGTTCAGAGTTCGTTCTGTCTCCTCTTGGATCTTCCGTCAACTTATTTGTATGAATTAAGATAAAAATGAAATGTAATAAGTCCTCAGATGTACCTCTCCGTTTGTATATCGATACATTATGGATGACTGGGATAGCTTCCGTACATTTACATCTGATCTACCTCTGCATTCCATGTTTAAAAAGGATATGTCCTCTATAGTATCATACCTGACGGAATCGTTAATTGTAGCTATAGACCGTTTCATATCCTCGAAAGAGTTCCAGCAAAAACCTAACCTTTTCTCCAGAATGTGCTGCTGATATTGCATACAGAAATCACTTTTTCCTCTAGTTCCAATGTAATAGATGTATGGAAACCATAGCCGCTTTCAGAACTGACAGCAACTATTGTAAGAAAGTAATAAAGAATGCAAGAGAGTTATATGCTCAGTCCCTCAAGTCCAAAGTATCTGAGCAGCAGCTTGATTCCCACCAGTTTTGTCAAATAGCAAACAGAATCCTGAACAGAAGCATGTGCTCTATCCCAACCATCACAAATGGACCTGAGTTAATCTCGTCAGCATCAGACAAAGCCAAACTCTTTGCCAAGAACTTTGCAGCTGATTCTACCCTTTGCGACCAAGGCCACCAACCCCCAATATTTCCTCCTGTATCAGAAAACACGATATGTGATATACAAATATATGTACCTGACTCCAGTAAAGCAACCGACCCTGACGGTGTTCCAATTATAGTACTCAAAAAACTTCGACCTGAACTAGCGCCCATACTTACAAAACTAATTAAACGTTGTCTTAAGGAGAATTCCTCCAATCAGCCTGGAAAGTATTTAAGAATTCAGGTGATCACTCTTCCCCCCCGCTAGTACAGGCCAATAAGTTTCCTATGCATCATGAGTAAGTTGCAGGAATCTGTGTTAAATAGAGAAGTAATCAACCATCTCAGAAAAATAACCTGCTTAGGGACAAACAATATGTTTTCCCTTCTGGTAGATCTACAGCAGATGTGCTTACAGTTACATCTCATAGGATTAGCGAATCTCTCGACAGTAGCAACATTTCAAGGGCAATTGCTCTTGACATATCAAAGACCTTTGATAGGGTATGGCATAAAGGCTTACTTCACAAGATCTCCAGCTATACTCTAGCTGGAAATGTCTTCTCAGTTATTAAATCATTTCTCACTGATAGGTTCATAAGAGTAGTAGTTGATGGGCAAAAATCAGAAGCTCATACTATTGATGCTGGAGTCCCACAGCGGTCCATTCTGGGCCCAACTCCTTTCTTGATCTGCATTAATGATCTTCCAAATCAAATTCTTACATCATTTGTAGACATTTTTTCTGATGACACTGCCATCTCTGATAGCACATCTAAGACAGAAATCACTCAAGGTCTCTCCGATTCACTCTCCTCTGATCTTGATCACGTTGTACAATGGGGAAAGTATTAGCTGGTAACTTTTAATGCATCTAAAACCATGCTTTTATCTTTATATCATCAATGCTCTGATCCCTATCTGGCATCAATTAAAATGAATGGTTCTCATCTTGGGGAGGCCTCAAGTTTAGAGAAGCTTCTGGGCTTGACCTTGACTCCTGATCTTAAATGGAATACGAACATCAAATCTTTTGCCAAGGCCGCTGGAAAAATCGTCTGATCCTTCTATCGATCCAGTAGATATATCACTGCTGATGTAATTCTCTATCTATACAAGAGCCAGTTACGTCCAAGGATGGAATACTGTTGCCACAGCTGGGAAAAATGTGTCCTTCCTTGATATGGTTCAATAGTATGACCTTCACCGGGATGCACGATTTATATGATCTTCACCGAGGTGCGCGACTTGACACAAAAAAAAACCGCCTCTTAATCACCTGCTAACGCACGCGTCACTGTAACGTCAAATGACAACAACAACAACAACCTTCTCACTCGACATGCCTTTTATATCACTATCTCAATCCCTTCTCTTGCGCATGCGCCTGTAGATTCCTGACAACCTCGAGACTTCCGCTTATAAAAACCCAAGTTTTGTTGTCGCGCATGCCTATACAAGGCACAAACACGTGGGCGTTTCTTGTGTTGGTAAGTACTACACTCCCCCCCCTGATCTGATGATAACATAGAGTGCACTCCGGGGTTGGCCTCTTAGTTCGTTGGCTTCTACGAAGGGTGGTATTTACACTCTCGGATTCAGGTTCTGGTTCTGGTTCTGGTTCTGTGCGTGGTTCTGGTTCTGGTTCTGATCCTGCCTGATCAGAAGAACTACAACTACCACTCTCTTGCTCGGTGACCTCACTCATCAGCAGCTCATTATCTGATGATTCATCGCTCTCTGTAGTTGTGGGATGTACTTCACTAGCTGGGCGAAGATCGCGCACATGGCGTGGGGTTCCATCAACAAGGACCGACTGCTGGCTGACCACTCCAGATATGCGTCCTCGCTTGAACTTGGTGGTGCACCGGTTTCCAGGGGGTCTAACCCAAACTGGATCCCCTACCTTGTATTTGTTATGACTATCCTCGTCGATTGGTTGGACAGTGTCAATGCCCTTTATCCTAACACGGTATTTGTGTATGGCATTGGCCGGCGCTGTTGTTAGTGTCTTCCCATCCTTTGGTGTGATGTTATACAAATACGTGGCCTCCGTAATGGTGCATTGCTTTCTGGCAGCAATTCTCTTGATGCTGCGATGGCTCCTCTGAGCAAGGCCATTCCCTGATGGCATATAAGCACATCGCAGTCGTAGTCGGACATCCCACTCATTCAACAACTGCCGAACTTGGTGGCTACAAAAAGCAGCATCGTTGTCCGTCAATATCTCTTCCGGCGCACCTCGCTCAGAAAAGATAGATGACAGTTGGCGGACAGCATTCGCTGAGTCCTGCCTGGTCATTTGCCGCCACACCGCAAAACGAGTGGGTCCACAGTCGATAAGGGTTAGAAAGGGCTTACCACTGTAATGGGTAATATCCATCGCTAATCGTTGCCACACATGCTCAACCTCCAATCGCCCCTTCTGCCACTGCTCAGATGCAGGATCAATAGACTGGCATGCCTCACAGTGCTTGATGATCTGCCTGAAATTCGCCCTTGTCACTGCCGGGTCCACACGCCTCGCAAAATACAAAGTTCTTTTGATACCTGGATGTCCACTCTGCACATGACTTCTTTGTATTTGGCATGAGCCAATCGCGCCAACTGCGCAAGATCGAGCAGTGAACTCCACGCCTGTCTTCACAGCTTCATACCATTTGTGAGGCACACGGGTTAGTTGGTCTGCACGATTACAGTGTGATGCCACGAGCGTTACACTAACCGACAGGTTATACTCTGATACCAGTCTCTTTAGGGTGTTTAGCTTCCGCCGGATTAACATCTCACTGGCTGCCTTAGTACGGACTCTTGTTCGTCCCGAAAGAGTGTCGGACACCCAGTGGTAGACGCAGAGAAAATCCGTGTACAAGTGTAACTTCTTCGACTGCCATTGCAGTGCCAGATTGAAACCCTTCACAACAGCATCCAGTTCCGCCAGGTTGATGTGTTGAGCATAATTCACGAGTCGCAGCCAGCATGCGTCTTCAATTACATTTCCACGTTGCTCCAATAACACTCCCAATGCCTAAGAACTAGCGTCAACCCACACATTCACAGTGTCCCCATCGACACACAATTCTCCACGGGCAGGATCCTCCTGGTTAACTCTCTCTAGGGTTTCTCTCGTCATCAGAGTTAGAAGAACATCATCAGATACATCATCCCAACCTGTAGTTACTAAACTTGCCCTGCGTTTGATGATGCCCACAGCTGCTCGGAGCAAGCCACACGCTGGTAAGTGACCAATAAGTTTCCCACACAAGGAAAAAATAGTCCGCCGCGTAATAACATCAGGGACGTTTGGATTCTCACTGCCATGCCTCCATCGTAAGGTACCGTCTATCGCAAACGTCTAATCCTAATACCCGTGCTCCATCCCTCAGACGTTCGGGATCCTTGCACTCCAACCGGAATTGAGCTAACTTTTCTCTGACGTGCGACGCAGATTGTACGTCTTCATTGACGTACACATCATCAATATAGGCCGATCTTGCGTCCTCAGTGGTCTTTTCCTGGGACAACAATGCATTTACGATGGTCTTCATGATTTGCGGTGCCACATTCAGGCCAAAGCCAAGCCGAGTAAGGCAGTATCTCTGATCCCGGAACCACACTGTCTGGAACGGCCACAATGTCTCATCCACTCGCACCTGCAAAAAAGCCTTCCGCAAGTCTACTTTAGACACATTGGAGCCCTTATGGCGCCATTCTCTCAGCTTGCTGGCGCACACGTCAGCATCGACAGTGTACGTCTCAATGTATCTATTGAGTTCACAATAGTCCAGCACCGGACGAACTTTTGATTTGTTATGCTGGACTACCGCCATTAAGGGAATCAAACCCTTGGGTGGTCCCAGCTTCTTGGGGTAGGGGATCAGCTATCCATCCTGGATCTATGCCTCAAGTTCCTTCTCGTATTCATTACGGGCCTCGTCGGGTATCGAGTACTCTGCAATGCTATTCTTGAGTTCGGTTGGCGCCCTTCCTTCTGTCCACTTCCACAATGGAGTCCATGCTTTTTGGTGAGGGTCGCAGTCCACCTTAAATCAGGCCGATCAATGTGAACTGCAGAACATACTGGGGTTTCCAAAAATCGCACAGTTCCATCTCTTCCGATAACCACTCCCCCCAGTGCCTTAATAGCATCATATCCCATCAGTACATCGAATCCCAGTAAATCCCCTCGCATCACTCGCACATTAATGTCTGCGGCCACACCAGAGTCTGTGTGGA
The DNA here is from genome assembly GCF_053919585.1 of Euprymna scolopes. Classification (NCBI taxonomy): domain Eukaryota; kingdom Metazoa; phylum Mollusca; class Cephalopoda; order Sepiida; family Sepiolidae; genus Euprymna; species Euprymna scolopes. The sequence goes on along the minus strand of NC_136506.1, from coordinate 47,211,815 downwards.
CTTTGACAGTTCCGGCTCCACAGCAAGCTTGCGTATTGCCACCTATTGTGGTTACTTTGATGTTCTGCTTTGTCCAGTCTCGACACAACTTGGCACTCATGATGGTGTGTGAGCACCCGGAGTCGAGAAGAGCTGAACAAGACACTTAGTCCACGTACACATTTATTGTCGGTTGCGCCTCAATTAAATCTTGTCCGGGGAACAGGGCGGCGCTGACGTCCTGCCTCCTGATGCATTTCCCGCACAATTTTGAGATAAATGTCCATAACTACCACATTGGAAACAGCGCGGGCGCCCCCCGCCCTTTGTTAGTACAATTTCTTGCGATATGGCCTCGCTGGTCACAGCAGAAACATCTCCCATTGGTCGTGGGTCTCAAACTGGGACTCTTTTCAGCATTAGTCTTGGCTGCCTGCGCCATCATTACAACCGGTTCCCTCAGGTCCTCCTCGCGTTCTAACAAATGTTCCATGGGCGTTACAGATACGCTGGTTAAAGCCCCCAACAGTTGCTTAACATGGGTGGGAAGGCCGGCCACAAACGCATACGCCAGTGTTTGCTCTGACACTCCAATGCCAAATAGAACTGCAAGTTTCTTCAGCTCCGCGAAGAAGACGTCCACGGTTTCTCCTCGCATGAGCTTCCTAGTGGCAAATGTTTCGTAGGCCGTACAGGGATCCATGGCAAATGCCTTGTATAAAGCATTTTTTATACAGGTAATATCAGCCTTCTCCACGACATTAAGTTGCTGATATACAGTTAGGGCGGCTCCAGCCAATCTCAGGGGAATCACGGTATGCACCCCCTTTACTTCACAGAGGTTGCTGGTCAGCTCAGCCCTTTCGACCCAGTCGACAACAGAAGTGGATCCGTCGAATTCGGGTATCAGTGTTAAATCAAGCTTTGCCCCATCCATAGTTGTTCAGGAAAAGAGACAAAAAGAAATAGCCGAAATAGCTTATGACCTTCACCTTGACCGGGGTGCACGATTTGTATGATCTTCACCGAGGTGCGCGACTTGACACAAAAAAAACGCCTCTTAATCACCTGCTAACGCACGCGTCACTGTAACGTCAAATGACAACAACAACAACAACCTTCTCACTCGACATGCCTTTTATACCACTATCTCAATCCCTTCTCTTGCGCATGCGCCTGTAGATTCCTGACAATCTCGAGACTTCCGATTATAAAAACCCAAGTTTTGTTGTCGCGCATGCCTATACAAGGCACAAACACGTGGGCGATTGTTGTGTTTGTACTACAAATCGAGACTTCGTGACCTCGTTGGAGATGTCCTTTACCTTCGCTGCAACCGCTATCTCACAGAAGAGATGTTGCGAGTTTGTCTCTGCTTTATCGTTATTTTCATGGAAAGTGTTCGACTGAGCTTCAATATATGGTTCCACCTCTCCAAACTTTCACAAGAAACACTCGTCTATCAGAAAACACTATCACTCATTCCTCCAACTCTTTATCTGTGCCTAATACTAAACGTAGATTCCATGATCAAAGCTTCTTTCTTAGAACTGCACGCCTGTGAAATTATCTTCCGTCTTCCTGCTTTCCAGCTGTCGATAATATGGTTGGCTTGAAGTCCAACCAGAACAATTTTTTGGTGAGCCGTTACACTTGAGTTAACAAATTTACCAAAATTCAATTACTATCGATTACTATATTGTCCTTTTGACTACTGTACACGCTTTAACTCTTATCCTTGAGTGATATCTCGACCTTGATAAGTGATATTGCCTCTGTAATATATATATATACATATATATAAATATATATATATATATAATTATACCAAGTGTAGAAAATATATATGGAAACTAAGCTTCACGGAAGTTTCTTCGTATCATCCTTTTGTTATTCCACAAGTCTATTGCATGCAATTAATGTTGCTTCGTGTTTATATACACTTCGAATTTGCCAGTAAGCCAATAAATCTGTTTGTTGCTGCAAAGCAAAAAAAAGAATATACACAACCTCAGCTCACTACAGTGTCCGTTGGTTTTCACGTCTGTCCCATCTGCTCAAGTGGCCTGTTTTTATAAAAGAAAGAGTCCTCCAAATTTGCATATTTGCATATGTTCCCGAAAGCACAGGAGATTCTGCGGGACTGCATTTTTTTATAAGGCTGCGGGCGTCATCTTGGACCTCTTGTCAGCATCATGACCCTGCGTAAAGAGTAACACCTGCGTTTCCACAATTTTCGCTGCACTCCCCCCTGATATCATCATCAGAGAGATAGCAGTGACGCAGTGACATTTTTCTTCGTGGCCTTCTTAGGAGAGTAGGAGCGGGGTCTTCCTACTCGCCTGTGATTTCGCCCAGTGCTTCAGAGTCGGTGAACTTAAGGCTTCTAATCTCAGTGTAACTGTCTGACGAAGTCGGTGTAACTCAGAATGATGGTTCATTGGTCTCGGATTTAGTCTCGCTCTCATCGCGGAGTGTCGGCTGCGCTTGTGATGTCGATCGAATATCCTTGGTGTGACGGGACACCCCGTCAATCTGCACCGATCGCAGGTTGATCACCTAAGTAAAACGGCCGGTTCCATAGTCTGCCACGGGTTTATTTTAAAGTAGACAGCATCCCCCACTTTGATACTCTCCTTCGTCGCCTCCTGCTCGGGCAGTGGTCTGGTGTCCATGCCTTTAACCCTGACGTGGTACCTGTGCGGTGCTTCGGCTGTCGCGGTAGAGGGTTAAATATGTCCTTAGGGGTGACCGCCTCAGCTGCGATGGCCTTCCTAGCTGCGATGGCCTGGAAGTTCCTGTGGTTTTTCTCAATAATTCCATTCCCGCTAGACACATGGGCGCACGAAAATTCCAGACGTATACCCCAGCTTTCTGCGAACTGTTTGAACTGCTCGCTAACAACGGTGGTGTTATTGTCGGTCAGTATCTCAGAAGGGGGGCACGCTCGAGGAAGACACATTCCAGCTCGCGGACAACGACAGGCAAGTCCAGCCGGCGAAAGGGCCGCAACAATGCAAATCTAGACGGTCCGCAATCGATGAGCGTGAAAAAATGCCAGCCGTTGTGGTAAATTACGTCTATTGCATACCTGTTCCAATCTCCTCTCACACCCAGTTTTTCCTTCTTTCACTGGACCGGTGCTGGATCAATCGACTGAGATGTTTTGCAGCTCCTCATAATAGATTGTACGTCCCTTTTTCACACATAGGTGTCGACCAGCCTGACGAAGTAAAGTGTTCGGTTTACACCGGGGTGCCCGCTTTTTGCAATGGACTTCAGCAATACGGTCCGGGCTAAGCCATCCGTGGCGCAATTAACAGATGCCAGTTCGTCCACTTATTTCAGCATGTCCAACCAACGGCGTGCCACTCTGGTCAGGCGATCCGCGCGATTCTGACAGGACTGCACCAGTGTCACATCTACGGCCAGGTTGAATTCTTGATGATCTCTGCCAGGGAAACAAGTCAAATCCGTATTAGCATTTCGGCCGATGTCTTCGTTGTCAACCGTGATTTACCACTCAAGGCATAGGTTATTCACCGATGCACGCATGTAGAGTCTGTGACGATGTGTAGCACTCTGGCGTTCCACTGAAGCTGCAGTTAACCCTTGTGAGTGTAGCATCAAGCTAAGCCAGGTTTACGTTGCAGTGTCAGTTTCTGGCCAAAGCCAGCAGGCATCGTCTTCGATAAATCCGTCGACCGCCAGAGCAACGCCAAGGGCGAGTTAGCTGGCGTCCACCCAAACTGTAAACTCGCTCCATTCGACGCATCAGCTCCCTCGCACGTGGTCATCTTTTGTCACTCTGACCATAGCTTCCACCAGCAAGCTTCGCAGGGCGGGATCGCGCACCTGATCGTCCCATCCCGTTGACATGGAAGTCGCACGTCGCTTTATGGCCGCCACTGCCAACCGGAGCAACCCACATACGAGGAAGTGACCCACCAGTTTTTGGCAGACGGTAAAAATGCTCTGACGCGTGATGTTGAATTGAACTTCCAGGATGTCACCACCACTTCCCCAGTGAAATCCGTCTGCGGTGCCGCTTATATGCAAGCTTAGCACTTTTACCCCATCTTGCAAGTGATCTGGTTCCTTACATAACAGCCCGAAGCTCTCAAAATGTTCTTTCACCGCCTGGGCAGACATGACGTTCTCGTTTACAAAAATGTCGTTAATATACAACGACGCCGTCTGTAGCACCGGTATCTGCTGGGAGACTCTTCGCAGGACCAGGATTGCTGTGTAAGCCTCTAGCTGCCGCCACTCCCCCAGTTTATATTGGCAGACGTCAGCCCCTGCCGTGTGTGGGTCGACGTGTTCATTGAGTTCTCGGTAATTTATGACGGGTCGGACCTTCTGTTTATTCTCTTGCCTGACGGTCATACGGAATATCAGCCCTCTTGGTGGCCCGAGCTCATCCTCTGGGTATAGAACCAGCCAGCCATTATCCATCCAAACCTGGAGTTCTGCCTCGTACTGTCATCTGAGCCACGCGGGAGTGAGATACTCCGTCAACCGATTCCGCAAGGACACTGGTGGCTGGTCGCCGGACAGTTTCCAGGACGTGGTCGACGCGTTTGTGCCATTGTCGTATTCCGCGTGGAAGTCGGGTTCATCAAGAGTGATTGCCGCGCAGCCTGTCCCTTGCGTTGGGAAAACCTCACATTACTGGCGCCGTCCACGGTGATTCCATCCAGCTGTGTAAGGAGAAGGTCGTATCCAAGAAGCTCCCTGTCGACCACCAACACCTTCAGAGCCACTGACTATATAGACAATGCTCACCCCGCAACACACCAGCGAGCCTTCACCAACGTTCTTCTGTTTCGTCCATGCGGTGCAACATTTCTTATGTATGAGGTTTTGGGTGTTCGGGTATTAACCAGCGTTGAGCACCTACCCCCATTAACTCGCACTGTCACTACAGAAAGCGCCTTGTTTAGTGTTTCTTTGAGGAGAGTGCTTGCGCTGCAGCTTCTTCCCCTTGCTCGTTTCCCGGACAATTCCGTGATATGTGGCCTGGCTTGTGGCATCGGTTATAGCGTCCTCTTTTCCGTGCTCCATAGTGCGGGGAAGGCTTAGCACCACTTCTGCAGTCTCTGACGACGTGGTTGGGGCCACCCCATTCGTAGCACCGTGGCTTGTGGGCGATTCCAGTGCGTCGACCGCTGCCGAGACTTGCTCCACATCGTCCTTTAGGATGTTTCGGGATCTAGCCAACAACTCCTCCAACCCAAGCTTCGATGACGTCCGCAATAGCCACTGGCATCATCCGGAAGCCCCGACAAAAAGGCGCAATCCATTATTCGGTCGCTTGCACAGCTGAAGGGAGCAGCAGGCTTCTTCAGGTCTGCCAGGTAGACGTCCACAGTCTCCCTTGACTCAAGCCGACGTTCAGAGAATTGCCTCCAGGCAAGAAAAAGGTCCGCACCGAATGCTCCGTACAATACTTGTTTTATCTACTTCATTGTCCACGAGCTTCTGGTACACGGCATAAGTTTCCTTAGGGAGACTCAATTGGATGACCATAACTGGATCCTTAATTTTGCACAACCGTCAAACCCGCTCGGCCTTATCCAGCAATTCAACCACCGAAGAACCAGCAGGGGACCCGTCAAACTCTGGTATCAGCTTCAGGTCGAATCGGTCCATGGTAAAAAAATGTACGCCGAAATAGCTTGTTGTTGCAAAGAAAAAAAAGAGTACACAAAACCTCAACTCACTGCAGAAGCGTTGTGCGTCGGTAGCGCCCGTAGTCTCGTTTCACGTCTGTCCCATCTGCTCCAGTTGCCTGTTTTTATAAATGACAGAGTCCTCCAAATTTGCGTATTTGCATATATGCGCGAGAGCACACGAAATTTTGCAAGACTGCATTGTTATATAAGGCTGCAGGCGCCATCTTTGACTCTTTTCAGCACCATGACGGTGCGTCGGCAAAGAGCACACCTAGGCCGTTTAAGAGATAAGCCTGGATTCCCACAGTTTTCGCCATACATGCACATTTATTGTAGCCAATGTTCGTCCACATGTTTCCTCGCTGTTTTAGCGAGAATATTTTTCATTTTTTGCGATCGGAGATGATCAAGTTTAAAGGTTAATTTGTATTTACCTTACATGGAATACTAACATATTAGCAAAGAAGTAATTGTATATGAAATCATTATTATTATAATTAGGATTATATTGTGTTTTTTATTGCGGTTATTAATATTATTATTATTATTATTAGTTTTTCATCATTTTTTTCAGATTCCAAATATATAGATGCTTTTGTGTATACATAGGTTGCTTGCTACACGCTTGCAGTTGTACACGGCTCTTTTAGGTTTCTACATGTACAGCCTTTCCTTGCTATTTTGCACTTAAATGTCGGTTATCGTTCACTGTCTTCCAAAAGTGATCAGCTGATGTTTTACTTTAATTCGGCGTTCTCCATATTTGAATGTCTTTCAGTGATCCTAATATTTGATTTTAATATCTATGGTGGTCATTTCCACGTAATATTTATTTTGTTATTAAGGCTTTCACTGGAAAAAGTAACACAGTAAGCAAGACTGTTCATTTGCTATTTTTAAAAAATTAATTTCAAGAGCGAGAGATCACAACGTAACGATAGCTATAATAAAATATTTATTAAATTACGCAAAATTAATCTCATCTTCAAGAAAAGCATTTCTTATCGAAATAAAAACTGTGAAGCAGGAACTCATCAATAATTGCTTTCTCAACTGTACTGTTGATTAAAAAATAAAATTAAATCTTCAATCCCGACTAAACTCCAACAGTAATATTAATAAACACCATAATGCCAACTATTTTTATATATTTTAATCAAAACTAAATGCAATGGGTTCGTAATAAGAATTATGGAATAGTGTAAAATTGTAGGTTATGACTATGATGATGATATCGCTCCTAGGAATTAATGTAATATTTTGTATATTATCAATAAATGTGTCTTAAATGTCGTTCTATAGTTTAATAAAGTAATGGCTAACAGTGTAAACATAATGAATTTCTATTTCCCATCTGTTTTTGTAAACCAATAGTATGTTGGTCTAGAAGGGGAAACCGCGACTCTTTTATTATATATATGCATAATCAGTCGAGACTGATAATAATATAATATATTGTGAGCAAGTGAGGATTGTACATAAAACATCACATCAAAAAACCTCGCGTACGTATCAGATTGTAAGGTTGAAAATCTGAATTTTGAATGTGTTTTTTTTTAATCTTCTGTTTTTGTAAGTGTGAAATTCGTTGAATATATTAATAATAATTATTATTATTATGATAAGCAACAAATATGTTGCCATTATCTTTAATAAAAATACTACTTTAAAATTTTGAATAATAAATTTATAATTTTCTGTTCATAAGTCCAATATTACTTATTTAACATTAAATAAAAAAATGCTTTGAAGAATCGATACAAAAAGAAAATCAACTAATTATTGTGCATTTTGCTAATAATACGATAATTTCTTAAGCAATGTGTACTTACGGGATATTCCATTAGATACGTTGGATAATAAGGCTTATAAAAAGGTGTTATCGCCCCCTTTTCTGAAATTACGTCAAATTCTAATGTAAGTTCTTTTTACAAATCATGCGATCCAAAATTTTGGGGGAAACCCTTTTATAAGGTTTATGGAAAAAGAGTTTCATAAGGTTTATTGAACAAGTATATTTTTCACGGGTTACAAAATCGTAAATGATTGTAATCATGAAATTGAAAATACATTCAATTTATGAAAATTTAAAACAAAAATATCAGATAACAAAACATTTTTTTTATTTTTTAGTATAGGCATTTACTAGGAAAATAATGAACTCGATAAACATTAGCGTGAAGGAAAATCATAAAGAGAAAATATAATAATATTAAATGCAATGCCCTATGAATGGGTTTGGAATTATTATTTTATTTAACTATTGAAATAAAGAGTATTTTCCTCTTTGCTTACTTAAAAAATATTTTATAGGTAGAAGTGATCACAAATAAGGAAGGGGCTTATGTCACCAATCGTTGTCGATGGAAACCACAAACATAACTACTTTTAGGGATAAGACCAGAGTACAAGTTGATCTGATGATACACCCATCTTTGCCTCGATTCAGGAATGAGACATCTTTCTAGACTTGGCCTATTTTTATGTTTGTTCTCGTCCAGAGTACCCTATTTTGGGGAGCCTGATTTACTCCACATAAAAGCCGATCTTGTGTCTACTCTGCAACCCAGGGAAGGCAAGTAAATAGAAACATCAGTGGTTTGCCAACTTTCTGATGATGCTGTGACTAGCGCTTGACTTAGTTTAAAGTGCGGATGACTTGCATCTACCACACCTTCTCGTCCAGGAATACTTGGTCCTTGCGCAATTACTGCCACAAAGATTTCACGCGCAGGCACATTTACAGTGGGTATCTATAGTCTGCCAAGAGTAAAGGATGTCTTATATATATATATATATATATATATATATATATATATATATATATATATATATATATATATATATATAGCACAATTTACTCTTAGCAGACTATAGATGCCGACTGTAAAGGTGCCGGCACGTGAAATTATATATATATATATATATATATATATATATATATATATATATATATATATGTATATATATAAATATATATATATATATATATATATATATATATATATACTTCATTTACTTACATAAATGAATATACGCATACATATATGAAACAACACTAGCAAACAAACGCTGAGAAATCAAGGAAAGCGGCGTTCGCCGGTAGTCGAATTTAAAATATTTAGACAAGCAAACATATGTAGATACCTAGAGGACCCGTGTAGATTATGCCCTCACGAAAAATTTGCTATCCCATACTTTAAAAAAAACCTCAACATATATTAAACTGTAGGTGAGAAATAGCGAACAACTGTGTTCACAGGATTAAATTTACTCTAGGATAGTGATACGAAATAATTTTAAAACTAAGAATAACAATAAAAAATAAACAAATAAAATAAATATATAAACATGCATATACATAAACTATCACACACTTGTACATGTATGTATGTATGTATATATATATATATATATATACATACATACATATACATATATAAACTAACATACAAAAATAACTTAACCTAGATTAAAAACAGGTCAAGACACTAGATATCTACGCTCAATAGCACACACACATCGACGGGTCCACCGGAGGTCTAATGGGTCACTGTCCATTGTAAGTGCCTGCTCATTGGCTGATTAGGAAGCGTGCGATTGATACTAGAACGCTGATTGGCTAACAAAAAAAACTCAATAGAAGGTGGGTATATAAAAACGCGAGACAACCACAAAATGCTTGCATAAGTCTAAAGAATCCTAGAGTGGATGAACCGCGGAATATTCAGTGTAGCTTAATCGCCATATATATTTTATAACTTACTATATATATATATATATATATATATATATATATATATATATATGTATGTGTGTGTGTGTGTGTGTGTGTGAATATATATATATATATCTTTTAGAAAGTTAAACACTTATAATGCTGATTATTCGCTTAATCGTTAAAATAAACGTTAAAAATACACGGCAATTTAGTCCCGAAAAGGCTGCTGTAGGTTTGTCCTAACTATCACATCTTCACATGCGAAATCTATAGAGTTAGATAAAATCAGAATTATTTGAAATTATTGCAGTTATGCTATTTTCGCATATTCTTAAAGCAAATCATCCTTATCATTATTAAGAAAAAAATATACCTCATTAACTAATTCAAATATTGCAAAAAAAATGTAAATACAATTTTTCTATTGAATTATACTTTTGGAAAAATTTAAATTATAATTCTATTAAAACTACTACAAAAAGTTTTATAATATTATACTTTTCATATAATACAATTCAGACGTTTGTCTTTCTGGAAGAAAGTGTTCAAGAATAAGTGATATTTGTAGATTTTAATTCGTTTACAAAAACCTGTCTTTTCTATGAATGTTGGGCCTATGCTATTGACATTACGCATCATTGCACCTAATTACTGGAAGACGGTTGCCTCCTTAGTCATAATAGAATAATTTTCTCTCATTAGTGACCCGATGTTTTCGAACCTAACCTTCTCGCACATCGCCCTGCTTGCATACTTCTTCTTTTTATTAGTACAGCGTAGAGGAAATTCCGATACTCGTTAAACACACCGGTGCTTGCTCTTGTTAATAACTGGCACAATGCGCGTCGCTAAAATACATTCTTTAGCAAATTCTTATTGGTCATTCTCCAGGGCACAACTATCTAGACAATATTTCATAAATACTTACGTTTAATATGCATATATTGCATCAAACTGCTCAAATCTCATAAAAATCCCTTTTTTAAAATAAACAGATAATTCGCTCGATTTTCTGAGTCAAAATCCCATATATATTTGTTAGTTAGACGTAATTAACATGCCCAAAACTCCTTTCTCATAGTAAACACTCAGGATATCCCAGCATGAAGTATGACTAATGTACACTCCCTACTCCCCTGAAACTAGTTTAACATGACAGATATCTAAACAGACTTGAACTCCACCTTAGTAATAACTTTCCTTTAACTAGTGAGCACAATTTAATACTAAATAACCATGTTTTTAATACTTTATTTTCAATATACAACATCTTGTTTATTACTCATATTTTCTGTATTGGTGTCTCTCGAATTAGGACTGTATCCTAATCAATAATATCTCTAGTCGAATAGATCAAGAGCAGTTCTGTGATAATAACGCCAAGATACATGTATTTGGGGAGTTTGTGATTTTTTATTTACTTCAGTATTTGGCTTGATTTCTTAACTAGATCTAGGTAGTTGCAGCATATATAGCGTATCTATTTCGTGTTCTCTAATACTTAGCGTCACGTTATCGACCCACATTCCTGAATGTGAAAATAAGCAAATTTCAAATCGAGATCTGTTTTTTACTACAATACTCGATAAATGTGTGATAAATACTCAGAGCCAATTGGGAACGGCGACCATTTTGTTGTATAGGTTTACATTATCTGAAGTTTTTGAGCTCAATTTGAGGGGCAGTTGCTAAAAAAATGACAATATGCTTCATAAAGTCTAATTAGAGGTATATCAAAGAACCAATACGAAAGACGCCATGTTTTTTCCTGATAAAAATGTAAAAACAAGACATATGAATGTTTCAAACGGGCACTGAAGCAGATGTAATACTATAACAAGCCCCGCGCTGCTAAATGTTTCCCTTCAACTTGTACCGGTAGCATTGCACAACGCAACAGGTATTCCCCCAAACATCCATATTACGTCTAGTACAATACACAAAGATTAGAGAAGGTAGAAATAAGAGCAAGGGTTTTATATTTTTAGCTAGTAGATGCCATAAGAAGTGACCAGGATATTCAGTTATAGAAAATATTATCTCGTGACTTCTGGAAAATTTATAATATGCTGAATAATAGACGATTATCAATTTCCCCCACTATCCAACCACCATGATATCACTTACACGGAAACTAAGATGGTTAAACTGCTTACACGGCAGTTTGAACTCAAACCCCCTCTTAATTTTTTTATGAAATCACCTCCGTAGGCTTAAGAATCGCCTATACTGATATCAGTCTTATATAAATGTTTAACACCTCCAAAGCGTGTTGGCCTGATCCCAACCTTGCCATATAATTTACAATTTATTCGTTGAGCTAGACCTGTTACTCTCTAAATGCTCAGCAAATTCCTAGTTGAGTCTTGCATAATAGCTGAAATTTTCGCTGCGTTGTAGCAGTATTTAGGAATAACGTCTTTAAAAGTGACCCCATCAATTATTGCAGTCCATTCTCTACTTTCTCGAAAATCTTTTAATTTTTCATCATCCGTGAATGCATATGCATGGATAAAGCATGGTAATATACCCTGTAGCTCTTAATACATGCAACACGTCTGACAACGTCTGACATTATGATAGGGTGTTTCTGGACGAAGACACAAAACAAGAACATCCTACCTAGGCAAGAGAGAAATCCAGATTTACATCGATAGCTGCAAGTCTAAAAACCATCATACTTAAGCAAGTTTTCAGAGAATTGGCTCTTTGACCATTAGTATTCGTGCTATTAGTAAATGCCACCTTTGATAAAATTGTGTTAGGCATGTGCCTTTTCGCCAATGACACTACGCTATGTTATGGATATGAGGGAAAAACTAATGTGTGCATATTACAAATATTAGCGAAGACCCTAGAATATGGCCTTTAATTTGTAGTTAAATGGGGTAGAAAATCATTTCCAACATCTACTGCTACTAAAATTAGGCTTATTTTCATAAATTCCTTTTCGAACAACGAGTATCATGACAAATTACAAAACGCATGAAAACGAATCCTTCTAAATATATCAGCTTAACATTCACATCCCACGTCAATTATAAGAAATACATTGAGTAAATTTCCAATGCCGCTGACAAGATGGTAACAGCGTTCTACACTGGTGAAAAATTATTTACACTATCTGTTATTTATCTGTAAATTTACTAACTCACTTGCATGAGGTATTTTGCCAAAAATGTGATCATTCATCTAATACTAGTTTCACACTTAGCTAAAATCCAATCAGTATTGCAAATCTTATGGATTTATCACAAACGCCCAAGTTACAAGCTTTGTCCAAGTGCCGCAATGTCATATCACTGTGCCTGTTTGTAGAGTACTTTAATTGAATGCTCGTGTAAACCCAAAGCATGTGTCTCCTCGATATACTTATTCCTGACGAACACGAAAATTAGCTTAATTCCACATTTTCAGTATTAATGCCCTCAGATGCCTTACATTATTCTATTCTTACAGTTTTCTCTCAGACTACAAAGCATTTAATTACATCTAAGTTTCTCTTCGTACTTAATTGCAATATCGTGACAATTTACATGTAAGGTGGACAGATATTTCCTTGTTCAGATCTTTCGTGACGTATGTTTTCAAATAAAAGGTATTTTTCATGCATTTAATGATACTTAGTCTCTCATAATTACTGTGTTAATTATATATATATATATATATATATATATATATATATATTACATAAGCGTCACCACTTATCAAGGCCCATCGGCCACTCAAGGAAAAGTGTTAAATAGTGTAGAGTAGTCAAAAGGACAATATAGTAATCAATAGTAATGGAAGTTCGGTAAATTTGTTAACTTAAGTGGAACGGCTCATATATATATATATATATATATATATATATATATATATATATATATATATATATATATGTACACACACACATACACATATATATATATATGTATATATATATATATATTGCTACTATTACTACGTCTACTACTAATTAAGTAACACGCTAAATTATAATTAGCTTAGTTCTTTCATATATTTACCTATACTGAATGCACACAACTTCAGATACGCTTCTCCATGTTTAATTAGAATACAGTTTTTTCAGCAGTACAGGAATGTGAATATAATGCGAAATTTTCTATGTAAGACAAATAAGAAATCAGTATTAATGACATCAGGTTTATCATATACCCTGAAAACCTTGTAGTAAAGTAAGCCGAACGCAGTATTTAATATATGTATAGCAATGTTGATAATATGAATCTTACAATCTAGAAACAAATTTGATGATCTGAGTTTCTGCTCAAATATTCCACAAAATATAAATTAAAACGATCGATTTATTGATTCTTTACCAGCTTTTATTCAAAGAGCTATCCAAACTCAAACGTACGGATGAGAATACATTTATAAGAGGTATGTGTATATATGTATCATATAATTATCATATGCAAAATCATGTATGTGGGCATATGCATATTTATACGCGGTGTTTGTTGACATTTAAATTGTCTTCTTTTTACGTTGGAGTTCTTTACTTAAAAAAATAAATTAGTACTTCTTAAGTTATAGCCATTATTTAATATAGTCTCACATAAATATTAAATTTACCGCGTTCTAAATTATGTTCTTTGAGGCAGAGATAGTGGCATTACAAATGATTTCTAGTTGTGTAACTCAGATAGAACTGCCGCTTTTCTAAACACCTGCACATTAAAAATACATTTTTATCTCATGCAAAACTGATAAAAAGTACACGCGCTTTATCTCTTCTAGTAATTTTCAGAATATGTGTTATTTGCAAATGTTTGGAGTGTATTAAGTCAGTTTCTGATGTTTATATATCACAAATAGTTTCGTGTCCTACTACGTTGTATTCGCTATTATTAGAAAAATTATATATATATATATATATATATATATATATATATATATATATATATATATACTAGCAGCAATGTCCGATTTTGCTCGGGATTGAATGATGATCAACGAATGTTTCACACTCGCATATTTTATCGTCATCGAAATCGGTGAAATCGTCTATTTGTCACTCAAACGGATGTTTGCCTGTTTTAGTTGGGAGCCCATGGTGATGCACTGAGAAGAAGTTCACATTCCTTGCCGTAGTTATTTAGTCCACAAACATTGTAGTCTAATTGCACAAAAGAGAATTTACGATGGATTTCATCATTATCTCTCTCTCTCTCTCTCTCTCTCTCTATATATATATATATATATATATATATATATATATATATATATATATATAATGTGTTGAATGAAAGTTTAAAATGAAAAAAGCATGTATCATGGTGGCGTTGTGCTCTAAACGGAAGCTACATTTCGAACGCGTCCCAGCTATATCAGAGCACATGCTGTTCATTTTATCCGTCGGGCATTTCGATTTGTGTGGTAATAACACTTCTGAAATAGACTTGTTATATTAGGCTGTGTAAAGTGTTAACTTTTTTCAAAATCGTATGTTGTTTCTTGCATCTGATTATTTCAAATATCGAATATCGATTTTTATCGAAGACATTCCGATACACACCCGATCAATGAAAACTGCCAGAGAAATAAAGTTCCTTTGTGTGCACTTGCATAAAAATCGCCGCAGCAGTTTTCAGTTCATATTGTAAATATATTTTTATACTAGCAGGACCCGTGAACTGGTTTTGCCCGTTTAAGCCTGTGCCTCCTACCCCTTGCAAAAAAGTAAACTCCGGTTGTTTTGTTGGTGGTGATTAATACCGCCCCTGAACAAATGCGGGCACTGGTAATTGTGGCTGAAATAATATAATATGGCTTTAACTGCCGAATATTGATCGTTTAGGTCGATAACATGCACATACTGTTTGAATTTTTTAAAACCAATTAAAGGAATGCGTAAATCAGTATGAATTATTAAAAGTACGAAACATGTTCCATTAGAATAATAATGGAAAGTATAAACAAAATATTTAAAGGTTAACGATTCTCATTGTATATGGACCGTTTCAAGCAATCTAAATCAGAGGTAGCAGTCCTTACTGTTTACGTTTGTTATTAAAGTATGCCTGTTCTTTTAAACTATTAAACCAATAGTGTTAAATTAAATTCCAGTTTTATGTCGTCTTTTTTAACTTTTAAAACAGAAACAATTACAACTTTGTTCACTTCACCTCTTTGATTATTGTCATTTTAAGAAAAGCGTTATGAATAAACATCCCAAACTCTCTATGCTTTCGGAATAGACATCACCGACCTCCCTATCTTAATGACGGCGTTCATAATAGAGGCTTCTAGCATCCTTCTGTACCGAACGATATTCGGAGTAGGCAACACTCTTTTTTGTGGGGAAGGAAAATTAATTACCCCCAAAATATAACCGTGATAATCGTTGTCTCCACGTCCACTCGTAAATTATATATATATATATATATATATATATATATATATATATATATATATATATATATATATATATATATATATATATATATGTATATATAACTGTGTGTATCTTAAAACACGTTTAAGTATATTTATTGTTATTCAAATTTCGTATTTTTATAATAGTGTCAGTTTTCCAATTTTTATTTAGTTGCAACGAAGATATCGCTGTGCTTTTTAGAGTAATAAGGAACAAAAATAAATATGAAACTGGGTCCGATCAGATAACATCCAGATAAATGCATATAGCTCCCCAGCGTAATTCGTTGTCATTTTCATCAAGTATCTGTTGATATCAAAACTTTAAAGAAATTACGTACTCCGACATATAAATGTATGTTTGCTCATGCATCAAAAATGCACAAGCAAAGTCACTTTTATATTTATACTAGACTATCCATGACCCGTCGGACCAGTTAATATTATAGCTAGCTATGGAATAGTGAGTATACATAATGAATGTGTAAAACTGCCAGTGATTATACAGAATTAATGTATAAACGCACAAAAATTGAATGCACGCGCGTGGGAAAGCGACGATGACGACCAGTAAAAACTATAGAGAATACATTGAATAATAACATCATTGCCATTAAATTGCGTGAAAAATCCGTTATTTAAGAGGTGTGTAATCCGATGAAAAAAACACCCTGAAAATAAGACGAAAACAAAAAAATACATGTAGACAGTGTGTATTGTACAGGTCTACTCTTTATGTTACGTTCTTACGTTTACCCTAATTTTGTTTTGTCTGTAAAAAGCATTAAAAATATCGAGAAAAAATTCCTAATGATGTAATATTAAACGGTGAGACATTTTGAAAGCACATCTTAAAAAAAAACATCCATAAACGTTTTGAATTGTTCCTACCTATTTAAAAATGTTTAGAACGTATAACTCCACTTACCACTCTCCTCTATTTCCTTTCCCATGACATCAACAATAACAATACTAACGATTGCATGTCCCCTTAAATGAAATGTGGCCAAAAATGGACGCTCATTTTACGTTTAAATTATATAGGAAAACAATCTCCTCTTAATTGTAACATTTTATAATTTCCTTAAAAATTCCTACTTTTAAATTATCATTAAATGCCGTTTGAGCATTTTAGACCTAAAGTTAATTATTATTTATTCTTAGGAGGTTAACATATATACTCAGTTAAAATAATAACCACATATTTATTTTAAATATGTAAATTAATTACGTAATTATTTTTGTGTCTTTTATATTAGAAAAAAACATTTCTTTTTTGTTTTTTTCTTTTAAGACGATTTCAACTTTAAACGTAAAATTAATTGAAATAATGTTTTACAAGTTTTGGGCGTTAAAACGTACATGGTTTTAAAGAAAAGTCTTTCCTCGCATAATCAAAGAAATTCATGAACACATTTGTAATGAAAACATGCTTTTATACTGTGTAAAATTAAAAATAAAATGATTTTATTCATAGAAAAATTCCCATTTATATTGTGATAAATTTTGGAAACACTCTATATATAATGTTAGAAATAACTAAAAATTACTTTTCAAATTTGTGTTTATATTGTTTATTGCTGAAAAAAAGTCTGCTAACTAAAAACTGTTAACTTCTGTAATACCCACACCATTGTTTTAATATTATTAACATATTTAACTGAACATGATTAGGAGAATGTTGTTTCTTTTCATATGATGTCAGGATCAGACGTATTTTACTATGATAACAGACATTAAATCATAAATATATCTGTTTTTAAGACGATTTTAAATTGCAATGTAAAATACAAATAAAATTTGCAAAATGCCGATGTAAAAGGAAGCAAAAATGATTTTTACTTTTGTTTTATTTCTATATTTTTAGCGCGAAAAATGTTAACTTAACGTAAAAGCTTTCATGAATATGTTTTATTTACTTACTAATGTGCAGCATTTTTGACACCAGAAACTGTACGTCGAATGTCCATTTACAACGCACAAGCAAGGTCATTTGAATTGCATTATTTAATATAATAATATATATAATAGTGTATGTAATAATTATGCATATATATATATATATATATATATATATATATATATATATATATATATATATATATGATACTATTGTATATTTAGTAAGGCAAAGTAATATATGTGATCTAATCGTATGGCAAATTAAAAACTCAGTCATGGATTTAAACATTAATGGCAAGAATCATTAATTGATACTGAGACGCAATTTGAGAAATTTCCAATAATATATGTTTCTTTTAATTATTATAAATATTTACACATCTTTTGAAAGACCAATATTTTTCACAGAATAATTAACATGTGCATATTACATAATAGTCTGTCTTAACGTTTACACTTGATATCGATATGCATTGCATGTCGGTGTAATCACGAACGGAGTGAAGACAAGTACCTGTACCTTTTTTTAAAGCAGATGTGTTATTGAGAATCACACTGAGTCATGTACACGTCGATTTTTTCCCTCGCGTATACACAACTGGTATATGCGTGCATTATCAATTTATTAGACACTTTTTGTTATTTATTACATTCGGGCCAAGACTGCGAATTAGTATATTTTCTACTGTTTCATACTGTTCAATGTTTAGCTATTTGATTTCAGGTAAAAGGAATATAATATTTCACCATGTTAGAACCTACTGGAATTTCTAGAAGTAATGAGCAAATTCATATTCGCGAGACACATGTATATATGAAGAATATCTAAGATTAAGCTGTAACTGTACGCAGGAAATATTTTGATGTTACTTCATATGTAGACACGTGCTGATATCTTTACGCATGTACTTTTGTTTCCCCAGGTGTTTTTGGTTTTTAGAAGTCTAATTTTTCAACATTAAAAGCATAATTTAGAGTCCATAGTTAGCAAGTTCATAGAGAAAATCGTAACTATTTCCTCCTTTCTGAAACCAGGAATTGCTAAGCTTGATTTGGTTAAGCGCCAATACGATTTAGCACGTATTATTCGACAAATCCAGCGTTTCTAATCTTCGGCAACTGGATTATCAACACATTAGACACTAGTTATAAATCTCTTGTATGAAGGCAAGTAAATAAGGCAATAAGCAATGTTACTTATTTCTTTCTGAGTTAGTAAATGAATTTATTGCAAACTATTAGTGACATCACACTGATCATATGATCCAGGATATGTTGGTTCCAACAATAGTGCATCTATGGGTATAGTGAATATCTGTACATCTCAACAGACGTAATAGAATTAAATAGCAGTTTTCAAACATATTTAATTATATGCATATTGCTTACCTTGTGCCCACAAATATTGTTGAAAATGTAAGTCAAGGAGAGGATATTTTATAATTCAAATTGCGGTTTGTGAGCACTTGCCACTCAGTGTGTCTAAAAATATATAAATTGGTTACTATTGGTTATTATATTATTATTATTATTATATTATTATTATTATATTAAATATAATTCGATAAATCGAATGTGAGACAATATATAAAATCCACATGATTTTTTGCGAGTATTAAGTTTAAAAGAGTGTGTTTTAATATTTAAACTCTATTGGATTATTTGTTTACAAATTAGAGTAATTTATGTTTCGACAGTGTTACACATTTTAACAACAATAAAAACTTATCATTACTAAAAGCAAATACACCATAGGCAATGCAATGCTGTTTTACGTGTCATTTGAATTCTGCTCTGTCGGTAAGAACACTAAAGATGTGGTATGCTGATTCTAAAATCTTATCTCAGACAAATTCGGCAGTTCGGATACATTTGTTGGACAAACATCTATCTTTAAATATTTTTGAAAAGCCATTGTTTCTTGATGATTGTAGTGTAGGGTTCGATAAGGAATTCATTTTCTAAGATTATTTAGGACGAATCATTATACACTATTAGAACTTTGAGATGACTTTCATTTTGGGGATATTTTGGAAGTATTTTTTGGAGATCTTTTCAAAATATTTTTCAAAAAACTTTCTAAAGTGTTGTTTTTATTTTCATATTGACATAATAAAGTACCGTCACGAATAGTGTCATTTAATAATATTTCGGTTCTAAATTATAATCTTCCGCAATTCTCATGTTTAAAGTCATTACATTTGATCTTAAAAAAATATGAAATAAACATTGATTTAGGTTTGAGTATAATTAGTGATGACTGAGAACGTGAATGTTACATGTACTTTAATTCAAAATTATGTATCGGTTCTTAATTCGAACTTAATATACCCTAGACCAATATTAAGCACCGAGGGCATGTGGAGAATTCATAATTCTAAACGTTGAAAAAATAAAATCCAAAAGAAAAAATAGATAGCAGAATAATAAAATTATACACAGTATGATTTAATTCTTTTACATGCTTGCATGCATTTTTTCTGTAATTTTTTTAGTTTATCATGAATGTTTTCACAAGTTAGAAATAATTTTCATTTAACAGACAATATTGTATCATGCTTATGTCGACTTTGTAATATATATATATATATATATATATGCATACATATATATATGTGTATGTATATATATGCATGCATTATATATGCATACATATATGGATATATATATAAACATGATATATACATGGTAACATATATATATATATACATATATATATATCAGAATTATATGCGTGCCAACGTATATATATATATATATATATATATATATATATATATATACATGTATACTACAAAGCTTCAAATGAAGTTGTAAGGTTACTTAATTTCAGATTTTTATTTTATATTTAAGTAAGGAGCTGGTGTTTCTAATAATGTGTGTACAATTTAAGTCTTAAGCCTTAGATGAATTAAAATGCAGCGTATTGTGTATATTTGGCTCTTGTACCATAACTACAGTTTATTTCACGTCTGAAATACTTTAATTTTTAAATGAAAGTTATCATCCATAGTCGCTTAAAACAAAGTTAACGTACTCTAAATATATTGAAACTTTAGAAATATTTATCCTGCCTATATTGGGTGTGCATTATTCATAAACTATGTTATTTGAATATTAATGAGGGGCGTGAAGTTTTTTTTTTCAATCGTTGTATATGAGACTTTTAACATCTTACGTCAAACAGCCGCGTTGTAATTTTACAGATTAGAGAATAACAATTACTAATTTTTAATTGAGGGAAATCGATCTTTGAAACCATTGCATTCTGAAACAAGAATAAAGTTAATATAGATTAAGACTATTATATACTAGATTGCAACAGATGCAATATTCTGATCTAAATCCAAACGTCAACGCACCATTTAAAATATCATGTCTGTTTGAGTTCATATATGTACAATTTTTTCAAACATATATGTGTGTTGAATTATCTATTGTTATTCAATTAAAACAAAATAAATCATAAATACCGAATATGAGTAAACCTGCATGAAGTGTTGGTATTCATTAACACAAAACACTTTGGCGTTAAACAGAACAAAATCAATGTTTATCGCATTCATATAAAAACAGTGCATTATCTCATTTATAATTCAATAAACACATTTACGAATATTGAAATAAACATCATTAAAAAAAATCCTCACTCCGGAAAGATGGCCACTCCGACCAGCTTCGCAAATCAATACATTCGTTAAAATAAAGTGTTTTAATATATTTTCTTGATCTATTTCTAAATATGACAAATTTGGCAAATGATCCTATTCTCAGCATTTAATTATTCCTAATCGAAACACATCGTTCAAGAAGCGAAAGTTACATTAATTTCTCTTAGTTGTTACTCAACTAAAAACAGAAACGTTTGGCATTGTTTCAAATTTAGATCAAAACAAGCGAATGTTTTTCAGCCACGGAAGCCAAAAAGAAAGTGGCCGGACTTCAAAATACATTTTATTCTCTCTGTTATTATCAATTTCTTGACGCATTCCATTAGCTAATAGGAATAGGAATTGGAGTAGATTAAGGTGAGAATGAATTATGATGATAGTAAAGATAATAATAATACATAGAAAATGAAGTGGAAGAAAAAAATTTAAAAAATCAATGATATTGTAATAACGCTTATTATTATCATTAATAACATTACTATTAGTAGAAGAATTCGTGGTTGTAATAAAAGTACAGTTGTATTAATATTAGTTTTAAACGTGTAAATGCATCAAACTATGGTCAATGTAAAACACAGAAGCGTAAACAGTAGTTTAAATGAATTTATATTAATATTCACATACGTAAACGTATGATATAACTGATGTAATTTTCACTGTCGTCACAATTCTTTCCCGCTCTTATATGTATATATAAAAGCAAAAATGTTTGTATGTATGTTTGTATGTATGTATGTGTGTTTGTGTGTCAGCGAAAAACTTTCGACAGACAGGTCAAAAATTGACAAATTTGGTATCATATTGAATCACCATCCTTCGCCCGAAAAATATCGAATGATTGGCCAAAAACGTTAATTTTTCTACAGGGGGAATCAACAAAACCCGTCCTCTGATGACAAGATCGGTTCTACGCATGCGTCAGATTACGTCGTGACCTGATTTAGTTTAAATAGTTGACGAACTGATTAAAGTTCGTGTACGTCCTGTTGGCTCAGTTGGTTAGAGCGTTGAGTCATTATCTAAATGTTTCGGGTTTGGATCGTGGTGTGAAACGTCTTTTTTTTCGATTTTTTAAATTTAAATATTGGAGCAGTGTTATTTAAGCCATTTTTCACGTAACGTTTGTTTTTTTCTGGGTTTTTTCTTCGCTTATTTTTAGTCCACAACCCCGACCGACTACACACACCCAAAAACACTCGGGTACCCACCGATTTTTTAAATTTTAATATCGAAACAGGCCAATTTAAGTCATTTTACATGTTTGTGTTTCTTTTGATTTTTAGTTTTAACGTTCGTTTTTCTGTTTTCTTTTTTGTTTTTTCGATTTTAACATTTAACATCGTTTGTTTGTCTTACGTTAGATTTTTTGTTTTTATTCGATGTTTTGATTACCCCCCCCCCCGAGTACCTCCGCTTAAGTTGTAACGTTCGTTTTTATATTTGCTTTTTTTGTCAGTAACAACCACACACACCTCAAAACACTCAGGCAACGCTGGGTACACCCCCCACTAAGCAGGTTTTTTTTTAACTTTCGTTTTTCTGATTTTTTTACTTCGCTTATTCTTAGGTTTTCAGTAACACACCAACCCCCTTCCGACCACACACACCGAAAACCACCCGGGCAACGCCGGGTACTCCTCGCTAGTATTATATAACTTTTATTTTGCCGTCGGATATCTGTGACGTCAATTGTAGTTCATTCCTTTTAATGGCTCAGTAATAAAATACTCGGGGAAGTTTAAAAGTGAAACTTAAAAAAAAAGCTAACACAATAAATTATTATACATAAATTTAATTGTATATAGTTCACGTGCGAAGGGAGGCACTCGGCTTTACCCATTCATAAAATACGCTTAAATATAATATTATAATTTATCCAGATTTCGTATATAAATACTGCTATAAAGCTTTTATTTCTGTATTGATATTCACATAAAAAACACATTTGTCTATTTATTTAAAAAGAAAAAAAACAACTTTCTTGTATATGGGTCGTGGAATTTCATTTACTTGCAAAAACACTAGCTTATTTAAATATTTTCAAACATTCCCTTTAACTAATTCCATGACTTTTTTTTTGTTTTCTCATAGGATTATTATCTTTAGTTAACTATTACGAGCAATTATATTAATGCAGATATTCTACATGATTTATACTTGTGTAATATTTGAGTAAAATTTTTATAGTAAACACAAACCTATTTCCCTATATATTTATGTACGCATATATATTTTTGTTTAACGAATTTTTTCCTACAAAAATTCTCCGTCAGTTTTAAGTCTACGGACATGAAACTTAATTTAAAGGGTATTCCATCTCATGCCAAACATTTTAATCGGGTTTTAGCCCGAGGAATCTGTCCCAAATTGTAACAATTTTTAAACAAAAAATAAAATTTCCAGGTGAAGGTTGGACGCCGGCATTACGAATATGCATGCATAACATAGTAGATCTTATTCAAGCTTCTAATTTCAAAGATGTCTTCATAGTTCAGTCATTAACGGCGGAGAAAAACATCGTAAGCTAAACCTTTTGCTTTCGATTCTCATAACTATATATTGACCCAATATAATATAAAAGTAAATACGAAATATGCATTAATCCAACTACTATATTAAAAGCGTATTCAACGACCAGGCAATGCCGGGCGCCCTGCTAAAATTATTATATTATAGTTATTACAAAAGTAAAAAAAAAAAACTAAACAATTTGGATGTCATCAGGTAGAATCGAAACAGATACAGTAGTATTCAGAGCTGCTGACCTTACCACTGTGCTCAGGGGACACGCATACGAACTGACTAAAAATTCCCAATTAACTATAAACTAAGAAGAACGAAGATGTATAACGATTTTTTCAATTTTGACATACTGACACCTTAAACAACTATGTTAACCGTCTAAAGACCTATAAAAGAACGGTCCTAAAAATTCATTCATTTGAGGCCCCTAGCGAATCTGCGACTGTTAGTTTCGAAGGAGATAGACTTTAAAATATGAATACATACATATATATAGCCTTTATATATTACATTTTTATTAGTAAACATCGTAATTATTGTAATATTCATTGCCTGTTAAGATATTCCTTTATATTATATTAGCATGGGTTCCCGGCGTTGCCCAAGTGTTTGGGGGTGTATGCTGAGCACCCCCCAAAAAAAACTGTCAAATTTTTTTTATCATTGCCCCCTATTATGCTCCCTTAACATTTAGTGTTTTGGGCTCAAATCACGTTATTAAGTTAGATCCATGCCCAAGGAACCTATATATAAAATTTCAAGTGTTTAGACCCAACATTGTCGGAGAAGTTTGGCAGAGTTGTTCAAGGTGAAATCGTTGACCTTTGGCCCCTTAACAGCCAAAGTTTTGGCCGAAAACGGATCACATCGAATTTTCCAAATATCAGTACCCTGTATATCAAAGTTTCAGTCTGTAGACTAAAAATTGACAGAGTTATTGCGTAGGGAAATGTACATACACACCCCAAAGACACGTTCACTGTTATAGATATATAGATTATATTCATGAAAAAGAAAACAATATTATAAGTTAACGAAGTAAACAAATCGAACAATTCTATAATTACACTATTAAAAATAGAATATCTAGCAAATCAATTGATTACAATAAAAGTGAAATCGGGACAAATACATACGCCGATATTTGTATTATGCATATCAACCCGAATGAACTTAAAGAAAGTGAGATAATCAAAAAAATAAAATAAACATCGTGAAATTGTAGCTTAGCTTGTAAACAAAAACAAACCTTACGGCAAATAGACAGATGTAACACATCCTATGATAAAAGTAATTCATCTTGCCAGAGCTTTTAATTTTGACCTTGTAAAAGTTGTCTCCTCTAATAGCAGGATTAGTAAAATGTTTCTCTTTATGTTACATCATAAGTAAAACGGATAACATGCATATTTCTTTGCATCTTCTTCACGACATGTTAGATATTAAGAAAACGTTACACTTTGCAAATCTCTGCAAATTTTCGTTTCATATTAGTCACAGATTCTTAAATGAGAGACGGTTACATGTATGTTTGCACATTTTAACATATTATCTACTACATGCCTATGTTATACGTGTTATAGTAAGATTTTTTTTATTTGTTGCTTTTCTACCTCCTGAAGTTTGTATAATTGAAACACGGTAGTGGTTGAATGTATGGTTGTGCCAGTTTTCGTCATTTAGAGCTGTTTAAAGCGTCACCGATCACTCATTTTTCAACCAAATTTCAAACAACTTATTAGAGTTTATAATCACTTTCTAACCAACTTTGGGAAAGAAATTCAATTTTCGTTCAGTATAACAAATTATATGATGAATTTACTGGTGTTTTAGATCGTAAAAAAACGTAAGGAGATAAGCGATGTTTTTATAGCTGGTTTCCATAGCAACTACGTCGTTTCAGTGATTACTGTTGATACCACTTAACTACTCTCGCGAAGAGAGAAGTAACAAGTGAAACAGAAAGAATGACAGAATCAAACAAAGATAATTGGAGGTGGATTTATTGAAATCGCCGTAAATTGTTATTGCATATATGCATGCTATGTTTAGGGGGGCAAAATAGGACGGATATTCAACAATGAACAAGTGAATTTACTTGAAACCTGGAAAAATCAGGGATTACAATAGCAAAATGCGAGCATGAAAAGTAATATGGTTTAGCTTAAACATGGAAAAGTAAAGGGCTAGTTGTTAAAACTGGAAAAAAGGACAGGATATCCTTGTAAAAATTATAGTAAATCTATAACATAAAATATTGCAGCATTAGGAATTGTTTTTAAATTCAATTCATAACATTATATAATCAATTTCATAATTTTGAAAGAAGTTCGACGTGCAAATTATCCTGTTATGCCAATGATCAACTAGTGACATGCCACATTATAGTTGTGAAAAACTATTCTAGTGGTCGTATTTTTAACCAAAAAAATCACAAACCTGCTTTAAGCATAAAATAACTAATAAGTTTAATATACTCTAACAGAAAAAAAAAAAGTCAATATTGCTTTAGCATTTTTTGAATCAGTGAATTCCATTAGAAAGAGAAGAAGGCAATGGCTTTCATCAAATACCTTTTTCTGTGAGATGTTATGGGTAATAGTTAAGATGTTATAATATAAAATTTTACTTAAAGACAAAATGTAATGCTTTTCTGAGAATGCAGGATTTATGTCTACAGAAGCTTAAGTGAAAACAAACGCGTACGACAAGAACAAGAGTTTCAGATATTAGTATAATGAAAATATTATTGCAGAGTAGTATAATGCACAATTTACTGTAAGTTAATATAAATGCAGATATTATTGCAGATTAGTATAAATGCAGATATTATTGCAAATTAATATAAATGCAGATATTGCAGATTAGTATAATGCACAATTTATTGCAAATTAGTATAAATGCAGATATCATTGCAAATTATTATAAATGCAGATATGATTGCAAATTAGTATAAATGCAGATATTATTGCAGATTAGTAATATATGAATATTTCATACGTCACAAATATATTAAAATTCTATCATCAATCATCATGCTTAAGGGTTAGTTATTTCCCATAACTGTATTAAAATTCAATCGATATTCACGAGGTTATGTCATTTTTATTTATTATCTAGACATGTATATTTCTCATCGCTTTACAAGGGTACAGATAGGCGATTGAATGTTACCGAAAAGAACCGTTGCTGAACTCGCAGAAGAATTGTATATCAAATATTTAGGCACGAAGTTGGAAATGGATCTAGGAACTTGTCTTCATTCGCTTACAACACCAACAGCTAATCCAGAAATAATAAAGGACACATTCAGCTCGTGATATTTGGAAAAATCTGTAGGGAAGCCAACCTAAACCTAAATAAACCTAGTGTTTTTTTTTTCAACAAGAGCGTAAATCGCTCAAAGGTCCAGGCATGCTCAATTCAATATGTTAAATGAGATGGCAAAGAACATCAAACCTCTTCCAAGACTTCTATTGGGTAAACAACATAGGGGAAAACGAATGTCTAGGGAACGGAATTACATGAAAATGGATTTTCAATCAATCCTATTTACGGACCAGGCCGGTGCAAACCTTGACGGCGCGGATGAATGAGCCAAAGTTCGGAACCCGTACAGAACCCGTACGGAACCTGGCCCCTTACAGAGTTCATCGATAACAAGGAGGGGAGGCATTATGTTTTGGGCGGGAATCATTTGGTAAAAGTTATTTGGGTAATTCCGAATGACAGAGGGTGTAAAGCTTACCAGCAATGCGTATACGGCTTTTTTGGATAATAATATGTCTCCATGGCTAGATGACCTCTAATAGCCACGTCGCTTTCAGATGATTTTCATGCATGATGATGCAGCATTCCATTCTACTATGGCGATTGAAGTCTTCCTTGAATCTATGGGATTCGTTGAAGAAACCCAAATGCTATAGCAACCGGGGTCTTAAGACCTAAACCCTATGTAAAATCACTAGTCAATATTAGAAACAGGGGTTAATGAGGAAGGAGAGCAATTTACTTCAAACAATGCCCTGTGGAGAAAAATAGTTGATGTCCCAGAGCCATAGCTAATTTTAATCAAACAATCGTCTTCCTTATTCGACAAAAAATTGTTCAAAGTTAATTAAAAAGGGTAGATATGCCCATAAAAATTAATTTAATTGAAGATTAGCCCCTAGGATTTAATTTTCCTTATTCTTTGCTATAAAAATATAATAAAATATAAGGCTTTCATGATTAGACATTGTTTTTCTGCCTTAAAACATTTCAAGAGATTTGCAATTAAACGATCGAGAGTAGAAATTCTTTGATAAGAAATAAAATGTCATAACTTTGTGACTATCAGAAGAATTGAAAGAGTATTTCTGAAAATAACTAAATTAAAATAGCCCTTTAGTGATAAAATATACATTTTTATGACGTAAATTTAGAGCTGTTTAATAGTTTACAGATCTGCAATAATGCGATTGACACAATTTATATAAAATGTTCTATTAAAAATGCAATAAAGCATAATCTCACTTAAATGTATACTATATGCAGATCCTGTTTTTTCGATTGTGTTTCAAGAATTAAATAATATAAGAGAGCAAAATAATTATGAATCGTTTTATAATAGTAGTATATTCTAAACGTATTTCCTGTTTAGTAGGGGTTGCCTTGATTTTGATTTCATAATTATTTAGGTCTTTAGATTTTGGATACATTAAATATATCAGCTTAATAATAGACGATTATATTTTCTTCTTTCCGTTCTTTCATAGCATACGGCATTCTCAACATTCTACGCAATGTTTTTCATTATTATTTCATCCAACATTCTAGCAAAGAAGAAGTATACAAATATCAGTGCTACATAGCACGATTACAATTTTAATCTGGTCTATTAGCAGACTACCTAAATACAGATCTTGCAACATGGATGGTATCTGCATTTTAAATTAAATGTGTATTTTCCTCGGGTCAAAGTGAAGATCAATTATACTGAATTGAAAAATAGATGCCTCCAAATGAGTAGAAAAATCGAAGACATATTGACAGGTTCGATTCCTGATTTTCAGAACTCCAATTTCCTTTGTGCGATAATTATCTATAGCAATCTTGGTCATCTCTCTGTGAGCTTCAGAATTGAAACTTCGTACATCGGCTATCGATAAACTGTCACACAGTGTGTAATTATAAAATCAGATATTTCGAAATAATTTCCTTACTTTATGTTATGGTATTCTCAGTTTTCCTTTTTATCTGATACCTTAAACTCATCCTACAGCTCTCCCATGACCACCTAGAACACTGATAAAATGAAGTTCTGTCAAATCTAAATAATTAAAACTACGTAGTAATATACTGAGGATAAATATCCTCGGTGGTTGGAGTGTTATAATTATAACTTTGCCGTGTTATTAAAACAACATTCACTAAAATGTAGATGACAATTCAATTTATGTGCTTTATACTGTTTACTGGTAACTAAACTTATCTCATTGCATCTACTAAAAACGTCTCAATTATAGTGTCTTTGGAAACGCAAATAAAATTAAACTCGAATAACACAATCAATCACAAAATATCCCTTGCAAACATTTCTACTATTCATTGCATATAACAATCCTGCCGCTAAAAGGAAAGAGTCGTATCTAATTTTGACAATGATAAATTCGAAGTTGCTATTTATTAAATGCTACTTGCAAACAGTAGATAATTTTTATAAAATAATTATGCAATAGCATAGGAAAAATTCATTTTTTGCAGGATTGACAACAATACCCCAGATAAATTTGAATATTACTCAGTTAAATAATCCGCACAATAAAAAATGAATAAAAGCTGATAGTGATAAGAGTTATGAATAAACCAGAATGGATGATGAAACCTTATCTAAACCTTGCATTATTTTATTCTTTTGAATACAATAATATTAAGTGAGCTGACACCTCATATATTTAAACATTCCTCACAAACCTCAAAACCAATTGCATTATAATGAGTATACCCGGTTTTAATTTTGTTGTCACTAAACACTAAATCATTTTATCTTAACTAAATTTAATGATTTATTAGTGAAACGAAAACTCCCATGGTATTTTGAAATCTATTTCATGAGATTAGTTTTTAAATATCTTTTATGCTGTATCTTTGCACTCTGTTTGTGCTGTCCTCCAAATTTAATAATCTTATGAAATTTGAAGCTTACTTATTTTCTTCTAATAAGACTATAGGAAGTACATAGGTTGAACGATTTATAATGTATACTGCTTACTACTAAATCACGTCTGTATATTCGTAAGTCTCAGATGGTAAACAAAAAACAGGATACATAGCGTCTATACCATAGAATAGCTTCCGATCAAGAGAGATGGCTAAAGAAAATACACCATTACCAATTTTTACAAGTGTGCATTTCACGTAATGTTTTTGCATGCATATACGTACATATACGTAACCAGAATTATTCAAAGTAAACAGTACGCATAAATCCCAGTTATAAGTAAAAGTTCTCATGGTATATTATTGCCAGGTAGTGCCGGGCTTTAAATAGAATGATGTTTGAAACTTCAGCCATAAAAAAGCGAAGGGAACAAAGGACTGAAAGGATCAATATAAAAACTGAGGGAAACAGAGAGAGGAGTCGAGGAGACGTTACCAGACCCGTGTGATCGCATTCACGTCGGTCGCCAATCGCATCGCCAATTCCATCCACGTGTCTTCATCTTCACACCCAGCGAGCAATGATTGTCAAAATAAATATTGCTGACACACTCAGTTTTATAATTTGTTATTGAATCACAGTAGATATTTCTACAATTGTGTTATTAAGATGCAGAAAAATCGACAGATCAGATCATATGCACGAAAAAAAAACGCCAAGCTAATTTACATATACATTTTCTGCCCACTCCCGTAATATAACATTAGTTTGTGTGCTACAGAAAAGAAATAAAAAAACAGCTACAAGGTAACAAATACTTTCGACAACGTAGAGAGTTCATCACAGTCGAATGATGTAGAGTATCCATGTGTGCTACGTTCGAAACGTATCCTGATATTTCTAAGGCTTGTAACACTACGCGTACTTAACAATGCGAGCTATTATTTTGGTTTTCATTTATTTCAATGTAACATTCGTCTGCGTTGACGCGCATATTTTTAGAAGGTTAGCCATGACCGACCTACACACAATGTGTATAAATTGCTTAGCATTTCACCACCATCCAATATCTTGAAACCATAACGACTAAAAGTTCCTCAATGTGAATTCTTATATGGATATGTTCTTTTCTCCGTGTTCTTCTGTTATATTATTGAAATAGATAAACAATCTTGACCATGTCGGGATGTAAGCTGGATGTATTCGTCTCATCACCGACTTGGACCATACAGTTAATTTGCATATCGTGCACATCACACACACACTCTCTCACACACACACACACACACACATATATATATATACATATATATATATATATATATATATATATATATATATATATATATACTAGCTGTACCCTGCTACGCGTTGGTGTAATGGTAAATTCTAATAAAAAGAGAAAATGCATGTTTCTTATATTCTTAGTACATCAATCCACTCCAAAAAGTTTTTAAAAAAGGCGAAAATGAAAAAAAAACGGTACTCTTGCAGAATTGGATCCTGCTCTTCGGGATTACCGTCAACCATGGCTTGGGCTCGAACAACAATATGTGGATAAAGCTAAACGTAGCAAAAATGTTGAAAAGCTAATTTTTTGTTGTTGTTTTCTGTATACAAAAATGTGAGTTAGTAATTAATGTTTGAGTGATGGGGGCAGATACTATACACAGATTCGAAACAGTTGTCCACAAACAAATAAATGAAAGCCAAGGTAAGGTAAGTAACGTTTCTACCTTACTGGATAAGTGTTTAGTGTTTTAATATAATGTCAAATGTTTAATCAGCTGGAAAAACAGAAATGGTTGCAGACTCTGTTGAATACGTTAAGTTTGGGAAAGTAAGTTGAAAACTAAAAACTATATATGTTACCATGGCATAGGATGACATAATCGATGGATTTGTGACAGTATTTTGTATAGTTTTTTAGTCTTAATTCACTTTCTCAAACTAAACGTTATCAACAGTGTCCGCCACCATTTGTATCGTCCAAATACACCGATAAACACTGTTTTTCGAGACAATTTAAGGTTACATATAAATAAAAAGGTTTGTATTACTAAACACAGATACAAAGAAGTTGTCAAAAAATAAATATATAACAAATAAATATTATCAAAGGCAAGAAAAGTAAATATTCTACCTAACTGGATAATATTGTAATGTTTTTTATGTAATGTATAATGTTTAATCGGTTCAAAAACATGCAGTGTTTATCGATATATTTGAAAAATACAAATGGCGGCAGACTGTATCGGACACGTTAAGTTTGGGTAAATTTGGGTAAAATGAGTTTAACCTAAAAAACTATACAAAATACTATTAGGAACTAACTCAATATATGTTACTGTGAAGTAGGCTGACATATAATCAGTGGTTTTAAACTTTTGCTTGATACAGGTGACGACTTTTAATAGTCTCTTTTAGTGATTACCTGGTTTGAGGATATTATACAACTAAACGACAAATCTGCCCCAAAAATCCAGTATTATTTTACTTTAAGGCCCGTCCTATGTTCGTATATAACGAAATATTTTATTGTAAGTTTCAATGTACTTAAAACGAATCTGCAAACCGTTTCCGTTGCAAAAAGAAAGTGTTCATGATATGAAGAAATTACTTTTTCGAAACGTGGGTGATCACTTTTCAATGTATATTTAACTTAGAATGAGCACCAATTATCTGGCCTCCTGAGAGAGGGGCATTTTCTGTGTGTGTGGAGTGTTTTGGCGGCCGCGGCTCCAACCAATTTAAACAAGTAATTTTAAAAGATTTTCCAAGGGTAGAGAGAAAGCCACCTCCCCCCCCCCCAAAAAAAAAATCATTTTACGTTAAATTATTATGGAAAAGTGATCCGTCACATTTTTTACTACCATTTCTTCATATCTTGGAGACTACTCATTTGCTTTAATTATAAACGTTATATTCGTTTTCAGCGACTCCGAACACCTATAAGAGTGGTATTTTTTAAGGAATTGTCGAGGGTGGAATAATTCTTCATATTTACATTCATTTTTGTTTTCCAATAACATAAAAACTTAAGAATTAGACAAATTTATTTTAGGTAGGCTTCGCCATGAAAGCTTTTAAAAATAAAAAAAATTAAGATAAACAAATGGATCTAGTGTACTTACCGATCCGCGCTATTTTAAGTCTGCAGGTCGCTATGGAACTCAACGGCCATCCAAAAAATTATTTTGACGAAAGTGAGACGGGCCTTAATGGAAAATGTTATCAAAATTCCAGGATTTTTTTTTCAATAACATAAGAAATTAAGAATTAGACAAATTTATTTTAGGTAGGCTTCGCCAGGACATCTTTTAAAAATAAAAAAATAAGATAAACAAATGGTGCTAGTGCACTTACCGATCCGCGCTATTTTTTAAATCATATTTCCAAGTTTAATTAAAGTTTTATTATATGTTTTTATTCAATTGTAAGGTTAAAGTACAATATATATATATATATATATATATATATATATA
The DNA here is from genome assembly GCF_053919585.1 of Euprymna scolopes. Taxonomy (NCBI): domain Eukaryota; kingdom Metazoa; phylum Mollusca; class Cephalopoda; order Sepiida; family Sepiolidae; genus Euprymna; species Euprymna scolopes. The sequence goes on along the minus strand of NC_136506.1, from coordinate 47,178,330 downwards.
TATATATATATACATATGTGTGTATAATATTTAAAAAATATGATTTTTCTACCCATCTATTAAATAGATAGTTAATGTTGCAATTCGAAAGTCGTCAACGTGTGGTGCACGTGAAAGGCCCATTTCTACCGGAAATGAAATGGCGAACAGTCTCGCAGTTACGAAAAATATTTTTATTTTATTTAATATATTTTTAAAATTTTTGCGATCTTAATTTATTTTAATAACATGCAAACATTTCTTGACTTTACATATAAATTTTCTGAAAATTTCAATTAAATTGGTAATGTAGAAATATGGTTTTATTCACTTTGAACGAACCAAGAATTACATATATATGTATATATATATATATATATATATATATATATATATCTTATTCTTTATACAGTCATATCTTAAGACAATGTGCAGACCGTTTCGATCATAATATATCTCATCATGCAAGAAAAATTAAAAAGTAAAAAATTAAAAATTATTCAAGACCATTTCAATTTTAGAGGATATATTCTTTGCCAGGACTGTCGTAGAGCAAGGTTAACAATCTTATTGATTCAATTTAATTTAAAAAAAAATCAATTTGATTTGAAGAAGGCGAAGTAAAAAGATGTTTTCGGGAAAGATTAGAAAGAGTGATAATGAGGGTAAGTATAACATAAATATATGGAGGGTGTATGAATTCACTAAGAGAGAGAAATGTAGAAGTGAGGATAGTTGATACGTAATGAAAGGTGTCAGAGAACAATTATAAAGATTTTATAAATCAAAAGATTAAACCTGTCTAGACTATATAAAGAGAGAGAAGAAAATTAATGAAGGATTAGAAACCTCAATACACTGCAAACATTTTAAAGAACATCTTCTTAGCAATCTTTTTATTGCCTCTTAATGTCATTACACGCTTGCTAAAAATCAAGTACTTGTACTAAAGAATAGAAATTCTGCGCACTGTACGTATATGCATATAGAGTGTTTATGTATATATATATATATATTTATATATATGATTGTATATATATATATATATGTGTGTGTGTGTGTGTGTGTGTGTGTGTTCGTATGGGTTTTCTCGATTTTTATGGATATGGATGATATGTTAATGTATTAATATATATTTGTATGAATATATGTTGTACGGATGAGTTTATACAGATTGTATATATATATATATATTTATATATATATATATATTTATATATATATATATATATATATATATATATATATATATATATAGTAAGTTATAAAATATATATGGCGATTAAGGTACACTGAATATTCCGCCTAAAGAGCATAAAGAGTCCTAGAGTGAATAAAACGCGGAATATTCAGTGTAGCTGAATCCCAATATATTTTATAACTTACCAACTAACTCTACCTACGTATTGAACACTTTTGAAGTAAATACTTCAAGTTCACGCATGAATTTATACTTTCGTATATTAATTTTATGTGAGTAAATGAAGTAGTTTTATATATAAATATATATATATATAGTTTATCTTTTATGTATGCATATGTTTTTATATGTATTTATATGTATATGTATGTATGATTTGTTGTTGAATTTTATGTGATTTGTAAATTTATATATGTATGTTTGTGCGTATATATATATAAATATATATATATATATATATATATATATATATATATATATATATATTTATATATAATGTGAAAGGAAGCGGAAGACCGGAGGCTTGACATTTCGCCCGTATTATGCGGGCTTTTTCAAGCGGTGTGGTCACTGATGAGGTGGTTGATGTTTATAGTTTATATTAAAGGAAAATATAAATAAACTAACGCGAAAGTATTGAATGCATTGATTTAGTATTTGGTTGCATAAGCTTTACTGCGTTCAACAGCTTCCAATCGCTTTCTATAGTTGAACGCATGTTTTTTGCAAAGATATCAAGTATGTTGCGCAATTCTTTTTTGCAGATCTGTTCTACTCGTTGAATATTTTGTGGATTCCTCTTGTGAACATTGATCTGCAATATTTTCCACAAATTTTCAATTGGGTTGAGGTCTGAAGACTGTTTGCGCCTAATAAGAACGTCAATTCCGTTATTTCTAAGCCATTCATTGGTTAGTTGGTTTTATACCTGGGATCATTGTCCTGCTGAAACACGAAATTGCTATTGTATCCCAACCAATCAACAGATTTCTGGAGGTTTTTCTTCAAAATCTCCCTGTACATCTGCCCATTCATTCAACCATTGATGATTTTGAGTTCACCGGTACCTTTTGGATGAAAAACACCCCCATACTATGATCGAACCACCGCCAAACTTTACGTAAGAATGGTGTTCGTTTTGTTATAGGCGGTGCCATTATTACGCCATAGATATGTTGCTGTGTTTCTTCCAAAGATTTCGATTTTCGTTTCGTCATACCAAATTATCTCGTTCAAAAATTCTTGGGGGGGGTGTTCCCCATATGTTTTAACATATTTCAAACGTGATCTGACATGTTAAAGCTTGAATAACGGAACATTTCTTCGGGACCTTGATACAAAACCTACAGGATTTAAAACTCTACTGATTGTATACTTGCTCACATTACTCCCAGCTTCTCTGAGGTCGTTTTGAATTTAACTACGAGTAAGAAAATGCTTTTTTTTGGTACTTTTCTGCTTATCAACCTTCATGTGTTTTTTCGTTTAATTTCCTTGGCCGACACATATTGGAAGATTTGCAACAGCTTCGCCAGGGTGTTTAAACTTTCTAATAACATTTCCAACTGTACTAAGTGGTAGATTAAGTTCCTTTGATATTATTCGTGCTTATCAATGATGTTTTGACGAATTTTTATTGAAAACTCTTAAGTTTTAAGCATTTCTATAAATGGACTGGCTGATTTAAACGAGCGAGCCCAAACTGGAAGAATTTTATAAAAATATTTTAATATAAAGCACTCTGCTTGGTCTGATATATATATATATATATATATATATATATATATATACACATATATATATATATATATATATATATATATATATATATATACTAGCATGGGTGCCCGGCGTTGCCCGGGTGTTTGGAGGTGTATGCTGAGAAAAAAACAAACAAAAACCTTATTATGACCCTTTAACATTAATTGTTTTGGGCTCAAATAACGTTATTAAGTTAGATCCATGTCCAAAGAACGTATATCCAAAATTTCAAGTATTTAGACCCAAAATCATCGGAGGAGTTTGGTAGAGTTGTCAATGGTCTAATCGTTGAACTTTGACCCCTTTACGGCTAAATTATTGGCCGAAAACCGATCACATAGATTGCCCCTAATCTCAGTACCTTGTATATCAAAGTTCCAGTCTGTAGACTGAAAATTGACTGGGATATTGCGTAGGGAAATGTACACAAGCACACGCACTGACAGGCAGACAGACACACGGTCACACATGCACGTTCACTTTTATAGATATACTAGCATGGGTGCCTGGTGTTGTCTGGGTGTTTGGGTGTGTATGCTGACCCCCAAAAAGTAAATGAAAACAAAAAAAGGTCATTTTTTTATTTGACCCCTATTATGGTCCCTTGATATTTATTGTTTTGGGATCAAATCAAGTTATTAAGTTAGATCCATGTTCAAGGAATATATATCTCGAATTTCATGTGTTTGGATCCAAAATTGTCGGGGGAGTTTCGTTGAGTTGTCAAATGTCACATTGTTGAAGTTTGACCTTTTAACAGGCAAACTTTTGGCCAAATACAAATCACATAGAATATCCCTAATCTCAGTACCCTGTATATAATATTTCGAGATTTTAGACTTAAAATTGACAAAGTTATTGCGTAGGGAAATATACACAGACATACACACATACATACACACAGACACATAGACACACTCAGTCTTATAGATATATTGATATATATATATATATATAATAGCATGGGTGCCCGGCGATGCCCGGGTATTTGGAGATGTATGTTGAGTAAAAAAAAGAAAGCGGTCAATTTTTTTTACTTTGCCCCCAATTATGCCCGCTTAGAATTTATTGATTATGGCTCAAATCAGGTTATTAAGTTAGATCCATAACTAAAGAATATATATCTAAAATTTCAAATTATTAGACCCAAAATTGTCGGAGAAGTTTGGTAGAATTCTCAAAGGTCCAATCGTTGGTCTTTGACCCCTTAATCGCCAAATTCCAGGTTGTAAACCGATTACATCGATTTTCCTAAATCTCAGTACCCTGTATATCAGATTTTGAGTCTGTAGACGTACAATTGACAAAGTTATTGCGTAGGGAAATGTACACACACAGAAACACAGATACACAGATACACAGATACATACACTTTCACTTTCATATATATATATATGTGTGTATATATATATATATATATATATATATATATATATATATATATATATATATACTGTACTGTTTCGCTGTTTCTCAGATTTCACTAGGCAGGCAACTTCCTCCAGCCAGGATTGAAACCCGACCGCCTGTACGACAGTCAAAGCTCTTAACATTTACGCCTATCAGCGGCTACTGTGCGAGTTGTGAATTAACGATGTTTTGACATCGTCCGAAATACCTAAGCTTGATTCGTTTACACAAAGAGCATCGCTTTATACGCAAATGGTAATTCGTGTATAACTTCTCAATATGTTCAACTCAAGATGAGAAGCATTATAGCAATCTGCATACAGTACTGTTTCGCTGTTTTACAGTTCATCAGTGCGGCTAGACAGGCAAATACCTCAAGTCAGGATTGAAACTCGGCCACATTTGCGAGAGTAAAGTCTCCTAAGCATTATTTGGAATCAAATTTCGTGGAGGTATGACATAACTTAATTTTTGGAAAGGAGGTTGTGTTCATATTTTGCCCGCAAAGAACTAAAAGAATTTAAAATGAACTGAAAATTGTTCATATGTATAAACCACTGAGAAGCATAATTGATAAACTATCAGATAGATACAATTTTTCGATTTTCTACAAGGGTTCTATCTCCATCATTGTCCCTTATCATGAAACTATCAATGTATATACAACCATAATAGCTTACCTAGATTATATTACATAATTTATAGTATTCCGTTAATTAGAATTGGAGTGAATTTTGTACCTACAGATGTGTGCACATACAAACATTAAACCATTATATAAGCACTAAATACCAATAATATAACAACTACAGTAACGAATAATTTTGAACAAACGACCCGAGAGAAGAACTGCTCTTGTGGCAAGGGAGCTTGCCCGCTATAAGGTAGACGTCGCAGCCCTCAGTAAGACTAGCCTCTCAGACAAGGGTCAACTGACAGAGTCAGGTGGCGGCTACACCTTTTTATGGAGTTGACGCAGCAGCGAGGAGCGCAGAGAGGTTGGCGTGGGCTTCGCCATCAAGACTGAGCATGTGAGGAAGCTTGTCAGCATCCCGGACGGCATAAATGACCGGGTGATGAAGATGCAACTCCCGCTCAGCAAGGGAAGAACCGCCACACTGATCAGCGCCTACGCACCAACCATGACTAACCCCAAAGATACCAAGGGTCAGTTCTATGAAGATCTGGAAAGCCTCATCTCCGCTGCTCCGGAGAGAGAGAAGCTCATCGTCCTCGGCGACTTCAATGCCCGCGTTGGCACTGACAATTCCACTTGGGATCGGGTCCTTTGCCCCCATGGAGTGGGCAAGTGCAATAGCAACGGCCTACGGCTGCTCAGTCTCTGCGCTGCACACGACCTTTCCATCAACAACACCATGTTCCGCCTACCCACCCGTAGCAAGACGTCGTGGATGCACCCACGTTCCCAGCACTGGCATTTGATCGACTACATCATCATCAGGGCAAGAGTCAGGAGAGATGTAAGGTTGACCAAGGTTGTGTGTGGTGCCGACTGTTTGACAGACCACCGCCTGATCATATCCAAAATGTGCTTCTACATCCAACCCAAGAGGCGGCCTCAAGGCCAAAAACTCACAAAGCGCCTTGACGTGGAGAAACTGAAAAGTCCAGATGTCATCCATGAGTTAGGGGAAGCAATCGACGACAAGCTATATGTCCCCCCTTACCATCTCGGACACTATTGACGATCAGTGGACACACCTCAGAGACTCAACCTACTCCATAGCTCTCGAAATCATTGGACCTAAGAAAAAGAAGCACCAGGACTGGTTTGATGAAAAATACTCTGAGATTCAACCCCTCCTGGAGGGGAAACGCCAACTTCTCCGGTCACATCAGAGTGATCCCAAGTGCTTCGCAAAGAAATCTGCCTTAATCAACATCCGCAGCAAGGTGCAGGCCAGACTCCGCTCCATGCAGGATGCCTGGCTCAGCGCTAAAGCAGATGTGATCCAGGAGCATGCCGATACCCATGATATGAGGAAGTTTTACAAGGCGCTGAGGGCTGTCTACGGTCCCCAGTCCTCTAGCCCTTCCCCCCTGCTTAGCTTTGATGGAACAACTCTCTTGAATGACAAAAAGCAGCTGCTTGCTAGATGGGCAGAGAATTTCAACAGCGTGCTAAACCGGCCATCTTCCATCAACCGACTACGCCAGGAGCCTATCAACGAGGAGCTTGACATCCCACCCTCGTGAGAGGAAGTAAGCAAAGCCATCAAGCAACTTTCCTCTGGGAAGGCCCCTAGCCCAGACTCAATTCAAGCAGAAGTATACACATCTGGTGGACCTACACTGCTTGTAAAACTGACATAACTCTTCCAATCCATGTGGGAGAGTGAAGAACTACCTCGACATTTTCGTGATGCTACTATTGTTCACATTTACAAACGCAAGGGAAATCGTCAGTCATGTGACAACCACCGCGGGATATGCCTTCTCTCCATCGCCGGGAAGATCCTGGCCCGCGCCCTTCTCAACCGCCTGCTGGTGCAACTTGAAGTCTTCCCGAGAGCCAGTGTGGCTTTCGAGCGGGCCGCGGGACGATTGATATGATTTTTGCTGCACGCCAACTGCAGGAGAAGTGTGCCGAGAAGCACCGGGACCTCTACACCACGTTCGTCAACCTGACGAAGGCCTTCGACACTGTCTGCCGAAATGGCCTCTGGCGGATCATGGACAAATTTCGTTGTCCAGACAGGTTCATCGCCATTGTCAGGCAGTTCCACGAAGGCATGACCGCCCGTGTCCTGGATGACGGCGACCCCTCAGAGCCCTTCCCTCTGACCAACGGAGTCAAGTAGGGCTGTGTCTTAGCCCCGACGCTCTTCAGCATGGTTTTCTCTGCCATGATCCAGGACGCTTTCAAAGACAGTCACTCTGGCATTGGCATTAAGTACAGATATGACGGGAAATTGTTTAACATACGACGAATGTAGGTAGTCACGAGAGTGAGGGAAACCATCATCAGAGACCTCCTCTTTGCCGATGACTGCGCCCTTAACGCCCCAAATGAGATAGAGATGCAACCTCAAATGGACGGATTCTCCACCAGTTGTGACAACTTTTGTCTCACCATCAGTACAAAGAAGACAGAAGTTATGTACCAACTCGCCCCAGGAGATGCATACCACGAACACGACACCACTGTCAAAGGGCAGAAGATTTATGCTGTAGAGCAATTTACCTACCTTGCCGGCACCCTCTCCCGCACCGCCAATATTGACATTGAGGTTAACCATAGGACATCCACAGCGAGCAGTGTATTTGGAAGACTTAGAGACAATGTGTGGAAGAGGAGAGGCATTACACGCGCAACCAAACTGAAAGTATACCGAGCAGTCGTCCTGACAACCCTACTCTACGGCTGTGAAACTTGGACGCCATAAAGAAGACATGAAAAACAGCTGAATGGCTTCCACCACAGATGACTCCTTAAACTTCTCAACATCCGCTGGCAAGACAAAATTCCTGACACAGAAGTCTTGAAGCGTGCGGGGCTCCATACCATCACCACCATAATCCGCAAAACCCAGCTCCGGTGGGCAGACCATATTTATCGCATGCCTGACGGCCGAATCCCCAAACAACTCTTCTATGGGGAACTCAGCCAAGGAAAGCGGATCGCAAGGAGGCCAAAAGAAACGATATAAAGACTGCCTGAGAACCTCCCTCAAAGACTTTGACATCAGACCTCAGTCTTGGGAGAGTCGCGCTGGGGAACGTTGTGCCTGGCGCTGACCCATCAGCCTGGGAGCCGACAGGGCAGAGGATCAACGCATGACCCACGACCAGCAGAAGCGCAAGAGGAGGAAGGAGAGAGCTGCCGGTTCACAGCCTGCCGATACTGCCTTTAAGTGTCTAGAGTGTGGAAGAGTCTGCCGAGCACAGATTGGCCTCATCAGCCATCTCAGGACCCACCGACCCCCGACGCCGAACTGATTGACACCTTGTTCATCGTCGATTTAGCGGGCGAGCAGGAAGAGATATTAGCGTAGGTAGATTTTGCAAAATAATGTCAAAAGTTACCACAAAATATATTTTTCTTTAAAATTGTGTATTTTATTGAGGATTCCAACTTAAATGCAAAATAGATTCGGATTTTTATTACGGTATCTGTGTCACTCCGGAAATATATCGCTTAAATAAAATCTGAGTGTTAACAAACACAAACAATACAATACATTATAATAATAAATAGTTTAAAGTTTATTATTCCGTATTTTTATAGATTAAACGAAAAAACCAAAAATAAAAACGAATTACAACGTTATAATATATGTTTTAATGCAGACATATCTCTATATATGGAAGTCTTATTTATTGGGTAATTATAAGAAATCACCGGTTGAAGTTACGACCACATGCGTGTTTATGTTTACTGTTTAATTATCTCTGCATCTTACTTTCCTTTTAAATATCGCTCAATTTTTTCATTAAAACAGACTTAAATATACAACGCATATAATTATTCTGAATTTCTTTTTATCTTAAAAAGATAGTGTTTATTCATGAAAAAAACTTTACTGCGTGCGTGTTCGTGTTTACATTTTTAATACTTTGATGTATTATCTCGGCACCTGATTTTCTTTAAATATCGCTTAAATTTTTCATTAAACTAGATTACAATATGAAAAAAATACAACATATATACTCATTCTGTTTGTTTCTGTTTTTAAAAAAATAGTGTTTATTCATAAAAAATACCGTAGAGCCTAACTTATTTTTCTCTTTAAGATAAGTAAACAGCACTCCAAATTATTGTATTTATTTTAAACCTTATCAAATTTATTTAAAAAATTGTTTCTTATGCACTTATGTTACCATGCTGAAATAATAACATTATTATTTAGAAAACTATTTTAACATCGAATTTGACTTGAAAATACGATTTTTAAAAGTAGCACAGTAACATAAGTGCATGTGCAAATATTTTTTAAATCAAATTTATTTAAAAATTATTATGGGTTCATTTCTTTTCAGCTATTTTAATCAAAATATAATGACAATTTACAATTACAACTCCCAGTAAAAATATAAGGAAATATTACAGTCTGCCTACACCATTAAATAAAACGGAGCCTTCAATTCACGGACAAATTATTCAGTATAGTTTCTATTTAGTAAATACTTATCCTTAAATGTTCTTGCAATCTACCTGTATTAAGTTGTGACAACCCTCACATACAATTCAATAAAGAAAATTGCCAGATTGAGCACATTATTTGTACCTGTCCCCTTCAACAAATAGTAAGTTATTTTCTATTTTTCCAATGTTTTTGTGATATAACCTTATATCCAAACAAATTTTCATAATTTAATGCAAACTACTTTTTATATTAATCTGCTTAGATGCTTTTTCAGGTTCCAGTTGAGGACCATAAATACTTAAAGGATCAGATGAGCAAAATAGGGCTGAAAGGCACTTTTCGGCTCGGTCCAGTTGATAAAATCGGTATAAAAAACTAAAAAAAAGAACGGGGGTTAATAAAAAAATGTACATTCATCACCAACTCATCTTCTCAAAGTAAAGAACCAGAAGAAGAATATTTCCAGTCATAAGTCTAAAAGGGCCTTATAGCCTTATTAAATTTCCCAGATATGCTATTGAGTTAGTCAGGAGGCGCATATCTTCTAATCTTGGAGCCAGCTTTGCCAATGCCTTGCTCTTGGATTTGAAGGCTATGGGGTTTCTTATACCCAATAGTAATATAAGCAATATTATTATTGAAAAGTGTAAAGTTGACAGGACAAGAATTAAAGTACAACAACTGCCTAAGAACATAATCTAAGTGTGGACAATCTGCTATGCTTTTTATTTGATGGAGGAATGGATAAGGATTCATTGTTTTATAAAGAAATTGTGGAGGAAAATGGACAGAAACTATGAAAAAACTAAGGGATCAGGACAACATTTAACGTTTAAAGTATGCCCCGTATGTAATAAATATATGCCACACATAGTTCTTCCAAATAGTGGTGCAGCAGGTGTTGTTCATACTGAATATGTGGTGGATGTTTTGAATGAATTCATTAGTGAAAACACTATCAAGGCTATCCTTGTTGACAACACTAATTCCAACACAGGTTGTGAAGGTTGAATGTTGGCAATTGTAGAGAAAAAAAAATCTTCATACAATTGGTTTCTCTTTGCAACATAGCGAACTACCTAACAGGGCTCTTTTATAAAACACGGATAGTGTCACAAAATGCCCTAAAACATTCAGCGTTCCACTGGGGAAATTATGCTTAAATGCTTCTCATAATCTACCTTAATACCATTTTGCACTATAAGCAGTCCTCTGGATTCAATTTAAACAATTGATGAAATAAATGACCTCAGTTCTGACCAAAGATTGCTGTATGAATACACAGTAGGTATTTCTTGAGGTAAGGTTGACTCTAGATATTCTTCGTGGAAGATTGGTCCTTTAGACCAGGCAAGATGGCTAACTTTTACCATCAGGCTCCTGTGTTTATGGAATCGTGGTGCCTACCCACAAAAGCTCACAACAAAACCCCAGAGGTTAATATATTTTATTGTAAATGTGTATGCTATTCGTTGGTTTGAAATTAAAAAAAAAAAAAATTCACAATCAGCAATTGACTAATTTTAATATGATCCAGATTCAGCACATCGCATTAAAAACATACAAGGTAATGCATTTTGTCTACTGCCTAAAAACCTATATTCAATGGTCAAATATGTGGAAGTTGAAGTAAGAGAAGAAGTTTTAAAAAGAAGTTTGGGCATTAGAGAAGCCAACTTTTATTCATATATTAATGACTCACTTATTTATTCCAATTTATACAAACATTCATGAGATTTTATCTATTTCACCATAATTATTAAAGCAGTGCACATTGAATTTTGTTAATATTCAATTAATTTTTGTATTTTTTTCAGGAGCGGTAGTCAACTAAGAAACGATTAAAAAGAATACCAAATATTAATCTTATGCGACTCATTTGATACAATTAATAGATTTGACATTGTGTGTTATTTTTTTGAACCACGAATGACGGAAGATCTTTCTTATTCTGAACTTCGAGAATTATTATATAACGGAAACACTGGCCAGATTTGCCATCAAGTTCGCAGGGCGTTGAAAGGGCAATTAAGTTTACAACGAAAGAATCACAAACTGTATATGGTTTTCAATCAAGACATCGACACATCACAGTCAAAGTTTTAAGTCAGAAATTGAGAGCGCCATTTTTGCCTGAGGTCTATCATAATGAAACAATTTCACTCTATATATTAAGCTCTATGAAAATAATGTTTTGTTTTTCCTTATTTGTTTATTTGTTATATTTTCATTATAACAGAAAAAGTCAATTTTAACTTATTGAAATATTACTGCTTTATTCAAAACAGGAAAATACAGTTTCTAAGGCATTTAATATTGTCTGACACAATGGTTTACTTCATAAAACCTCTAGCTATGGAATAGCTGGAAATGCCCTCGCAAGCGTTACACACTTTCACTCTGGTAGGTCTCTTGAAGTGGTCGTTTATGTGCATAACTACGTTGGTCATAGTATTAATGCTGGCATGCCCCAATGATCCATAGTGGGCCCAACTGTCTTCCTTATCTTTATCAAAGACCTTACATATTTTTCAATCATTTTTGACATCTATACAGAGAATACTATCATCTATGGCAACACTACAAAAGTAGACAAATATCAGAAGTTTTCTTATTCTCTCTCCTCTTACCTTAAACGTGTGTTGCAATGGGGTAGAGAATGGCTGTACAGCTTTAATACATCCAAAACTAAACTGCTATCTATTCACCACTAACGCTTATATCTCCAGTTTAACCCAATTGAAATGTACATCTCTCGTCTTTATGAATCACCTTGTTTTGACAAACTTCTGGGACCTGAATGAAATACCTACATCAGATATCTAACTACTCCAGGAAGTATCTCACTCCCGCCGCGATCCTCTACCTGTACAAAAAACATCTGGGTTGGAGCTCCAAAGAATACCCTTCCCTGTCATGACAGAATGCAGAACATCTACTTAATTGTTAATCCTTATCCTAGAGTTGCAACAGAGCCTCAAAGTAAAAAAAAAAAAAAATGAAAATGGGGGGGGTACAGATTTTCAATTTCAAGATTATTTAGGATTTGTTATGTTAATATTATTTTCATAAAATAAAAAGACATCATCTGATTTGAAAGTTTTCGGTATTCACATGACTATTCAAAACAAACCTTGCAAACGCGAAGCATTTTCAGTATATTTTTGTCTATGATTTTGATACAGAACAGTCAAAAAATATTTGATCTAATTTTTTGCAGAAGTACTTAATAAGTCCAGACGTAACTTTCTGTAAGTGCCATTTTTTATATTCTGAGACAAGTGAAAAATCGACCTATCCTTATATACAGGCGGCAAAAAGAACGTCCGCAGTGTATTTTTTTCAAAAACTGAAAATTTAAGCAAAATTTAATGTAACTGCTTAAACAAATTATACTTCATTTGATTGTTCTTATATTCTTCTTTAATTTTCCATGTTCATATTTGATTTTTAATTGAAAGATTTTCAGGTTCACGTCAATTAAAAAAAACAACTCCAAATTGAGGAGACAAAAAGAATGTCCGCACAATACAAACTTATTATTTCAATGTAACTTTAGGACATTAATGCAACACAAATACAAAAGCAACACAATGAACTAGGTAATATTAAGTAGAAAATCCCTTCTGTAATTTGGCAACCTGCAATCTTTTGCGAATTGCTTGAATTAGACTGCAGCAATACTTCGGGAAAAGCGCATCTCACTTTTATTTCATTTTTGTCCAAATTTCTTCCAAATTTAGAATCTTATCATTGTGTAGTTGTTGCTTGATGTAATGGCATACGTTTTGGATAGGATTGAGCTATGGGGATATGGAAGGTCAATCCAAACACGGAATATCATGCTCTTCCAAGAACATCTTGACATTGCCCGCTGTGTGAATGGGAGCATTATCCTGCATGAAAATGGGATTAGCATACAAATTCTGACCAAAGTATGGTAGAAAATACTCAGTCAACATAGTAATGTATTCGTCAATTAATTCGACCTTGCAAGCGAACTATACGCTTTGGACCATTGGTACTAATAATGGCCCACACCTCAACTGAACCTCCATAACCTTGCAGCGTTGAAACTGAGCATCTAGTATTAAACTCCTCCTCTTTCCTCCAGTGGATGTACTGTCTACCATCACTGCCTAGCCTATTGCACTTGCTTTCGTCACTAAAAAGCACTTTGGACCTGTATGAAGAGTCATAATCTTCCTTCCATCTGACGAAGTCCAGACGGTGCTTTCTGTTCTTAACAGAAATCAGTGGTTTGCGTCTTGCAACATATCCTCGCAAAGTAAAGTCTTTTAATCTGTTCTTGGCAGTAGAAAAAAAGAGACCATTTTAACAAGATTGCACTTTTGTTGGATTTGGGGGGCCGTTCCGAATTTATTTCTTCTGCTTCGGATCTTCATAGAATGTTCTTCCTTGTAAGAAGTAACTCTAGTACGACCAGATTTAGGGGCATCACGAGCACTGCAAGTGTTTTGGTGCTGTTGCACGGTCTTTCGTACCGTTTACTCATCACATTTCAGTCTGCGGCCGATTTCCCGATTGGCTAAACCAGAAAACCAGAGATTAATTAGCTCCTGAAGATCACTAAGAGAATGTGGAATATGGACTAAATGTTACGCTGTATTACCTGGAACAACACAAATTACGATTGGAGATGCTTTTTTGCCTGTTGGTGGAACTTTTAAATCGATTTAGGGGCGATAATTAAAGCTGCTTTTTAAGCGAATTTGTTGCTGTGGACTTTCTTTTTGCATCCTCAATTTAAAGTTTTTTTAATTTTTATTTGACGTGATCACTAGAATATTTCAATTAAAAGACAAATAAGAACAGGTAAAATTATAGAGGAATAACAGGCAAATCAAATGAGGTATATGTTGTGTTGCAATATTTTTGATTCATAATGAGGAGTGATCCCACACAGTCGAGCGATTCTATTTATAAACGATGCTGCTAGGAACTGACGGATCGAATTTATTCACGTTCTGCTACCAACCAATTAGAAACCAGAATTGCTCCATAAATATCACACCTTTTCTGTAGCAATTTCGCATGTGTTTTCCGTCTCGACACAGTAAGAATCTTTTGCTCTGTGGAACTGTCTACTGCAAACCAGTCATCTCTCAGGACTATGATGGAACAACGAACCATCGGAAACTGTTCTGTCTACTGCAAACCAGTCACTTCTCAAGACTTGTTTAGAACAACGAACCATCGGAAACTGTTCTGAAACTAAACATGGCTTACATTCCTAGAGGTTATGCGCTCAGCGTGCGTCTTTATTTCGATGGATCCGAATCAAAATTCGAATTGTGGAAAGTTAAATTTCTAGGATATCTACGACTTCAAAAGCAATAGAAAGTACTTCAAAAACAACCTGAAAACAGAAACGACACCGATTTCATTGGAAAGAACGCAAATGTCTTTGAGAAATTAATACAATGTTTAGATGACCGAAGTCCATCACTAATAATGAGAGAAGCCCTGGACGATAGCTTCAAAGCATTGAACATATTGACAGCGCATTATGTATCGAAATGAAAACCCAAAATTATTTATTTATATACTGAACTGACCTATCTAAAACGAATGGAAGCCGAAACTACTACTGATTATATTATAAGAACCGAAACGACTGCAAATTCTTTAAAAATGTCTGGTGAAGATATAAGTGAGAGTCTGTTAATTCCCATGGTCCTTAAGAGATTAACGAGTGATTTCAAGCCATTTACTACCCTGATAACCCAGAAAGAAAAACCAATGTTTTTTAGCCAATTCAAGGCGGCACTCAGAAATTACGAGGACACCGAAAAAATGATCACACAAAAAAAAACAAACGAATCAACAAATATCATGAAACTTAAATTACACACATAAAAACACCAAAATTAAATTATACCCATGCCAGGAATAAAAACCGCAACTTTGCCAAAAACAATTTTTCTCCTAAGAAAAGTATAAAAATTATATGCTATAATTGTGGACGAACCAATCACAAGAGTTCCCAATGTATATACAGGACTCAAAATGGCGACTCCATTAAAAAAGTGGAGAGCTCTGTTAGCCAATATACATTTCTATTTTCGTGTACGTTCAATGATTCAACAAACAATATTAATTTTCTTGTCAATTGTTGGGCCACGGCACATGTGATTACAAATGAACTTGATTTTACCAATTTTGATCCCAATTTTAAGCCACAAAATCATTTTGTAGAACTAACTGACGAGAGTCGATTTAACTGATATCGTTTCGAAAAGAGGCGATGCTAAAATCTCGCTAAGGAACATTCTCTATGAGAACGCTCTTCTAATCCCAAAATTTAAACAAAATATATTTTCTGTACAAGTTTCCACTAAACAAGGCGCCAATATAAACTTTAACCCCAATAAATAAAAACTGGAATACCCGAATGGAACTGTATTCGAGATTAAAGGAAATGGAAGAATATATTATTAAAATAGCGTAGTCCCATCGAAAACCGCCTGCCATGATCAGCAGACATGGCATAAAATTCTTGGACATTGCAATATTCCTGGTATCAAAAAGTTGCCGCCTGTAGTTGATGAAATGAAAACACAAAAATTAAAAACTTCAAATGCGACGTCTGTACGCAAGGGAAAATGACAAACTACCAAAGCAAGATACTAGAGTCCAGAAACATCCTATCAATGGTGCATTGTGACTTGAACGGTTCCGTGGAACCAATGGCCAGAGAACATTATAGATATGTGTTGAATTTCGTAGATGACGATTCAGGTTTAATAATGGTTTACTTTTTAAAGAACAAACCTGATATCCTGCTAGCAACTACAAACTATTTAGCCGGCGGGGCTCCCTACGGTGAAGTAAAGTGTATTCGCTCTGAGAACGGTACACAATTCACAAATAAAGATTTTGAACTTTTACTAATTAACCATCATATTAAGCATGAAAAATCAGCTCTTAGATCGCCATACCAAACCGAGACTGCTGAAAGTGCGTGGCGGACACTTTTTGAAATTGCAAGATGCTTACTCATTGAATCACAACTCCCTAAAACCCTCTGGATGTAGGCACTTTAACAACAGTATCTAAAATTCCATATGAATCTTTCTGTGGTAAAAAAACAAATTTAAGCAGAATGCATATATTTGGTTCACCTTGTTTCGCATATATAGATAAAAAGAGTAAATTGAATATTAAAGCCGACAGAGGTATATTTCTTGGATACGATAAAAACAGTCCATGCAATTTATTTAATTTTTCTAGAGAAAAATTAAATAAAAAGAATCCGATGTTCAAAATTCACAGACACGTTTAATTTTAAAGACGAAAACCCGTCATATGAAGATGAAATTATATTTCCTCAAGTTCTTAAAACAATCGAAGAAAATAAAAAAATGACGGATACAAGAGTATCCATGATGATGATGATGATGATGATGATGATGATAAAGTCGAAAAACATCCCAAAAGAAATAGAAAGCGACCCGATGTTTTTTTGTGGTCGACAATATAAAAGATTATCAAATCGACTATTGCTATTCAATGGAAAATGCGCCAAAAAGCTTTAACGAAGCAATTAATTCAGAACATTGTGATGAATGGAAATTTGCCAGGAAAAAAGAAATAGATGCCTTAACCGAAAATTATACCTATACGGTACTGCCTCACCCAAAATATAAACATGTTATTTCTACAAGATGAGGTTTTACAAAAAAGACTAACGCATCAGGCGTAGAACAGTACAAAGCTAGATTTGTTGCAAAAGGCTACTCTCGGATTTACGGTAGAGAATATTTTTCTACGTTTTCACCGATCACAAACCTAACGAAAATCAGAATTTTATTGCTAATCACATCGCAATATGACATAACATCCATCAAATGGACGTAAAAAATGTTTATTTGAATTGCCCAATAGACTGTGAAATTTATATAACCCCTACAGAGGGATTCATAATGCAAAAGAAAAATAGCGTGTGGTGACTTAACAAGTCATTATATGGCCTCAAACAGAGTGCTCAGTGTTGGAATACAGTATTTCATGATTATATTATCAAACAACAATTTAGACAATGCGCTGTAGACCCCTGTTTATATACCCAACACAAAGACGAGAAACTACTGATTTTGGTTTTGTGGGTCGATGATATTTTAATCGCATCATATTGTGACATAATAGTGTACCGATGTCAAGAAAAAATTTAGTAAAAGATTCAAAATGACCAATCTTGGCAAAAAATCCTGGTTTGGGGGGATAGAATTTGCCCGAAGCAAAGGACTTATTACGATGAATCAATCGATGTACAATCTGGTGCTTTTTAGATTTCCATGAAATAATAGGCCCATTTTCTGAGAGTCTGAAACAATATCCAGATGTACTTTTTCGATCTTCGTCGTTTCCCCAATCTGAATCCGAAAATTATTCTAATTTTAGGGGAGTTTTTGATTTTCTAAATACTAATTTTTGTTTTTAGTTCCTTTTCAATAATGCAGAACTTGTTTAGCTCTGTTTAAATCCTTCATTGTAGGTCATGATATTTTTTGTGACGGTTTTGTTACTGTATAGCATATGTCGGGTTGGTCGCAGTCATTAAACAAGACTACCTATAATTTCGCGGTATAGATTGTCATTTATTATTTCAGATTCTGTGTTTATATTTTTATTAATATCATTTTCGACCGGTGTAGAGCGTTTCTTGAACTCTCCCAATTTTAATAGTATGTTGTCGATGTATCTCGATATGTTTAAACAGTTACATAAAATTTAACCTAATTTGAAGTTTATGAAAAATTAGAAGTGCGGACTTTCGTTTTGCCGGCACTATATATATATATATATATATATATATATATGCAGAAAGGCTCCTTCAGTCTTTAACAGGCAATGAATACCAGCGAAGTGGTTCCTTCGCGTGAAATTTTTCTTGTAGGAGGTGCGCAATATCCAACCACACCCTTTTTGAGTCGACATTGTTAAATACTGTGGCAAGTGAAGTATATGTACAAGGCTACTTAAAAGAAATGCCGAGATAAGTGGAAACATATATATATATATATATATATTATATGCATATATATATAAATATATATATATATACATATATCGCAACCCACAAGAGCTACGACAGTCAAAGAACCGGAAGTCCAAGACTCGAGTTTCGCCCTCATTTGGGCTCATCAGTTAGACACATCCGACCTCAGGATTCGAAACCCGAGCCTCTTGCATGCAAGGCAAGAACTCTACCAACTGAGCAAACGCCCTGCACACAAGAATCTCAATTAACCAACACAGATCAAGCAAACCGCGCAGAAATCCGACTGTGAAATGAACCTACTTCGTCTCAACAAGATGCACCCAAGAGGCTCGGGTTTCGAATCCTGAGTTCGGATGTGTACAACACGTTTTTTTATTTTTTATTTTTTTATTTCCCTAATTTGTGGACCAGGCGCGAACGCAGACCCCATAATTTTTATGAACCACCGTTCTGCCAGATCAAACATACCCATTCCTGTGTCTCAATACATTTTCTATCATTATATGTAATATTTTTTTTAAATAGTCAACCATATAGGTGCCTATTCTTGACCAGACACACACACATTCAACTTTATATAATAGATATATAGTTTAAAATATACTAATCCACGGGACCAATGTATCTAATCTCCACATTGCTTTTTCACATAATGTGTTCAACAGTGACCTAGAAATCGGCAATTCTCATTTTATCGGAACTTGATCAATTGCCAAGAGTTCCAAAGTAATTTTCTATTTCACTTGTTAAGACCGCGGCTAAAGTACTTGAAATCAGAGCCAACCAGACAAAACAAATAGTTTACCTCGTTGGAATGAAAATTTCGCGCGTGGACATGTTAGTCAGTTTAATTTAGGTTTGTTAATTGACAAAATATTTACTTCCTATATAAACGGGGTTTGTGCCATTTCAGTCAGAGTGATCAAGTTTGTCTACTTAACTGTGTCTATAGTCGTGCTATGTGTAGAATTACAGTATAACAATTCAAAGTAATTGAGTACATCAACGAAAGATACAGGTCAATATACAGAAGCAAGAGAAAGAAAAGATATGTATACAACAGAAATGTAGGCTTTCTTAAGTACTTTCTCTCTATTCCTTTTTATTATATATATATATATATATATATATATATATATGTATATATATATATACTGTTTGAAGTTTTTAACCTTTAAAACTATACGAAATATATTTTTTATCATTCGTTAGAAAACCATCTAGTCAGTAAGTCATTTAATCTCATAAAATTATATAAAATTTATATATATATATATATATATATATATATATATATATATATATATATATATATATAGGGTTGTAAAGAGATAGCTTCGAATTTGGTGCTATCAAAACCAAAGCAAACCCCCATTATTTTATAATACCATATTTCTTCAAACTGAAACATAATTATCAAAGTATATTTACGCAGATAGATATTAAAAAGTCTTTATAAAAGTTTATGCCTATTTCCATTCTATGGAGGCCAGGCGCGAATGCAGACCCCACAATTTTATTATACCATCCCTACTTAAGTTAAAACGTACTTATCAAATTATTATTATGCACATCTATATAAAAAAAAACTTTAAACGTTTTCGCTTAATTTTTTATTTTTTATTTCCATACTTTTTGAACCAGACGCTTACGCAGACCTCACAATTTTAATGAATCATCATTATGCCAGATACAACATACCCATTCCTGTGTCTTGATACATTTTCTATTATTATATGTGATAAGTTTTCTATAATAGTCAACTATATAGTAACCTGTTCGTGACCAGACGCACACACAGACGTTCAGCTTTATATATATATATATATATATATATATATATCACGCCTGGGATGAATAAGAACACAGAAACATTAATCGTGTGGTATCAAGCGTTACAGTATATTTTTGGAGGTGATACTATGTAAGTCAATCCTAGTCCTAAAGAGAATATCTTAATATACTTGTAGAGCAAATTAAATTCACCGTTTTTTTTTTGTTTAAATATCATTCAATAGAGTATCAATTTTCAGAACATAAATTTTTTGTTTGAATAAATACTAAAGTTCATATTTCTTCCTTAATCCATAGATCTTCGATGTAGGCTCATCCCCTCAGAGGAACTCTTGATTCATCTATTTTCTGTGTCTATTGCACTTAAAAAGGTATAATTAATTTTTAAATATATTTCCTTTGTATGTGCTAAATATCATTATTATCTCGAATGTGACCTAATATTTCTTAATGACTTTTCCTCTGATGAGATGAGCTTACATCGGGACTCCCTGCTCCATGTGTTAAGGAAAAATATGAACTTTATTCTTTCTGTTCTGAAACTTTGCAAAGTACATATATTGGATGTAATATTATTGTCAAGTCCTGTTTGCGGATTCTTGATAAGGAGTAGAAACGTATCTGCATTTTGATAGGCCCTATCACGGGTTTCTCTCTGAAACCTTTCTCTTTCAGCTGTGATTTTCTAGTCTCAGTATTTTCATTTTTTAATATACTATTTTCTGATAAATTTAACACAAATTATGTCCCACCCTATTTTACTTGTTGATCCAGTGTTTTTCATATAGCCACATTTTTGTGACATAATTTTTAAACGACTTTTAATTACAGTAGGTTTGTAGGAAAACAAGAGAATTGGTAGAACTGTCCCTGCTGCCTGCTTCCTTTACTTATAACTTTGCCTTTTTATAATATTAATTACTATATATTTGCGTAACTGTCTGTTGTTCTACTGTGATTCTTACATTAAGTAGTTTCCTGCATTGTCTTGATAAACTTACACTTCTCTATCAGATTTCGATTTCATGATACAGACTATTAGTGTTAACCAGAATGCAAAACTTGATCTTTCACATGTCTAATTAGAACGTCAAGATTTTGTATTTATTGTAATAAAAACAATAATGTCTATTCAATTGGTATGTTTAGCATACGTAAATATTGTGACGCAACTGTCTGAGGGTGGGTTTTTAGTTTCTATTTTCTACGTTCTGCGTAGCCTGTTCTCCGTGATAGCAAGAGAGAGACAGATAGAGAGATAGAGAGGGAGAGAGATAGAGAGAGAGAGAGACATATTAACGATAACATTGTCGCCTGCATTAACGAGTTAGTTAGATAGAGAGGAAAGGAGGTGTATCTTTAGAAGTGTTGATTGTCGTAGCGGAATTTGATGGTCGGTATCAGTAAAATCAGAGAAAATTAGAGAGAGAGAGAGAGAGAGAGAGAGAGAGAGAGAGAAAAGAGAGTGGGAGGGGCGTATCGTTGATTATGTACCAGTAAAGCGAAACTAATCGCCGTTGCCCGCTTAAGCGCGTAACTGGAATTCAGTTATAATTTCGTGTGTTGTCTAACATTGAAAGAAAAAGGTTGAAGAGGAAGAAAGAAGAAATAAGAGACCGTACCTTTTAAGGAGTATTTTTGCAGTCTTTTGAATGGTTAAATTTAAGAGAATTTGTTTTTTTTTCTTCTGTTTCGATTTTTTTATGTAATTTTCTCTCTCTTGTTTGGATTATTACTTGGTTTAATTTTTTTATTATTTATTTTGTGATAGTGTGCAAGCGGAATAATCAATAATAATTAAGGGAACACAAGGGTAAATTAATACAAAGTCGAGTGAAAACGTTAAGAAGGAGTTGCGGCGGTCTTGGATTGAGGGGGGTGTCAATGTAAGGGCGAACAGTAATGAATTAGACAAGGAACGAAATAACGATGGTGTACCAGACAAATTAGAGGGGAATACTTAGGTGATTGGGTTTTGGCGCGTGATCAGTTAGAGGAAAATATAGACCACGCGCCAGGAAACGGAAATACGAGCTCTTTAAGGGAGGCTGGGACTATCCGAGTTTAGAGGAAATTCTAGTGAACTGAATGGGTGGATACAGACCCCCACCCCTGAAAATAGACGGTCTATGACGTCTGTGACACGTCAGTGATCTTATTGGCATAGGACAACGCCATGGGTTCAGTGTCAAGGTTTATTAGTCAACAGATGATAGAGCACTCTCGATTAAAATGGGAGCAATTGCAATCAGATTTAGAAGGGGAATACTCTAGGGAGCAAACTCCCCTCGATGCGACGTGGAAGATGATCAAAATGTGACAACAAAACGGAATGGACATAGTGGACATAATTTGGGGGGGTGTTAAGAAAAGTAAAATGGCTGATGGTGGAAGAGGGTTTCTGTCGTTGTAATGATCGTCGGGTGGTTCTCGGTTTTGGATCCGACCAGGGGTACCCTGACCCCTATGGTGATGCCTCCGCCCCTCAGGGACCTGTGACCATTCATGTGTGTGTTGTACGAGAATGGAGGGAGTAAGCACAGTATGAATGATATGCATGTTGCTGGTGATGATGGTATGTGCTGTTGCCTACGATCATATGGTGTGTAATATATATATATATATATATATATATATATATATATATATATATATATATATATATATATATAAATATATATATAGTTCTTCTCTTTCTTTTCTTTCTTTGTTTTGTTGGAGTTATTGTGGGACGCTGGGCTGGGTTGCCAAAAGAAAACACAATGGTAACATGAATGAGGTGAGAAGAAGTCCTCACTTCAAGAAAATTCGTACAAGGTGAAATCTCAACTGCGACTGTTTAAAGGGAGAATACTCCCCCTTAGCTCGGTGGAAAGCGGGTGTTTAAGTACCCTGATTGGGGTTGTATGCCTTCTATTGAGGAACCCTGCTGTTGATGAAAGAAAAAGAGATCTTAGAGGTTGTGACTGACATTCCGTGAAAAAATGATGAGAAAGAGGAAATAATTCTTGTAAACGTTTGATGAAAAAATCCGACTAATATTTTGAAAAAAAAATTATAACAGGGAGATAACTCTCATGAGTTTGGAAACTATTTTTACCATTTTAAATGCGTTGGAAAAAACCTGTGAGGAACATTTATAAATGTTGACTTTTTGGAAATTATCAATGTAAATTGTGAAAAAAAAACATCAAACCATCACTTTCATAATGCATGATGAAAATAAAAAAAAAAAGACTTAATAATTCTGAATGAAACCTTGGACTTCTAAATGTTATCACTTTTAATGAACTTTTTGATTTTCTTTAATTCTTTTTAATGACTTTCTCACGGACTTTTGTGTGAGGAAATATGGGAAGAACCTTCGTCGGAGGGTGTCTATCAGACTATGTATATGCTATTGTTCTCGACATGTAAAGCAACGATAAAGAGGGGACGTAAGAAACCGGGTGGCGGACTGTAAGAAGGGCGGAGTGGTGTGTAGGGCCTAAACCTATTGTTTCCGTAAGAAGCAATATGTCTAAGCGGGGCGTATGTTACGTGACTGTCTGAGGGAGAAATGTTGTTTCCCATTGGAGAGATTGAGATCCTACTAAACCCTAAGGGAGGCGGGTAAATATGCTAATATTGTCTGTTGAACGTTAACTCAATCCCGGGGAGCGGCGGGTCAACTGTAAAAAGGAATGAGCCTTGTCCTTTAGAAAAACAGACATGAATTTTATTGGTTAAAAAATCCAATGACAGGAAACGTCCGAATAATGTAGAAACGAGAGTTGTACTTGTTGCCCTACAAATCACCTGTTCAGGCTATGACTTTCTGAATGACAGGATGTGATCCCTTAATGTCCTGTGAAAGGAGTTTCTTTTTGATCTCAGATTTTCGAAACTATGGACGATTTGCTAAATTGCACAGACGCAAAATGGCTAAAGATTCCCTTCTTGACGTGTTGAATTTTGGTTGGTTGAGCAAATCGCCAGACCCTAATCTGCGACCTTAGTATAAAGGCACATACACGGGTCGGAAGAGAAAGATTGAAGCCAATTGTCGAGAAAGAACCTCCTCCCAGAAAACCCGCCCGAGAACTCCCTTTATCCTGACCGCCATCCAGTCGACGAAGAATAAGATTTTTGTGAGACTTAAAATATTTTGGTGAACTGACGATGTGCATATCTAACAATCTGTAACTTTTGTGAAATCAACTTTTTCTTGCTAGAAACCCTGCGTGTCTGTCTTTTCCTTTCCGGCGTGCATGCAAAGCTTTGCTTTTGCTTTTCAGCAGAAATCAACACAGAGACGCAGAGAATATTGTGAAGCCTCCCGGAGAAAGACGATCACGGGCCACAGTTCCGATGAGGTTAGAGGTCAGTTGCTGACCTGAGCACGGGACGCTGGCACAATATCAAATATGAATGGATTGCGCTATAGATTTAAATGTTTTTCAAAACAAATTTTCAAAATTTAAAATGCTATTAAGTTTACAAAAAGCGTCTTGCAGAATTTTTAATGTTGATTGTAAATTAGGTATTTTCATATTATTTTTCATTATAACACAATTACTTTAGACATATTCTTAAAATGCGTATTTCGCTCTTTCTTATCGTTTAAATTACAATCATATTAAAGTAATTACATATTTTTTACGAATGTTGAATACAAGATAGATAAAAGCGAATTCGCACAATTTTCTTATTTCAATATAAGCTTGGCTGAAAAGTTGCTTAACCGGCTCGCGGTATCAACGAAGCATTTGATACCGAAACCACTACAGAGTACAATGGAGATTTAAGTAGTTGCGTGGGGGGGACAAAATTCTTCAAGATGATGAGCGTAGTGGTCAGCCATTGACTGTTGACAACGATAAATTCAACGCACAACTGTTCGAGAATTTACTCCTGAATGAAACGTAACGTATACGGTGATTTTCAACTATTTAAGAGACATTAGAAGGAAAACAAAAAAAACTTTTGATAAATATGTTTTTCACGAACTGAACTACAACCAAAATCAACGGCTGTGAAGTGTCATCTTCCCTTATTTACGCAACAAGAATGACCCGTTTCTCGGCCGGATTTTGACTTGCCATAAAAAAGCATCTTTCTTTACGACAACCGGAGACGTTTATCTTTAAGGTCGAACGCCAATGAATCTCACTGATACTTCCCAAAAGTAGAGTTGAACAAAGAGAAGTTCATGCTGATTTTTTGGTTGTATGCAACTGGTCTACTCCATTAGTTTTTTGAACGCATTACGGTGGAGGAGTACTGTAAACAAATATATGGAATGCCTCCAATACTTCGACAAGAGCATCCCGCATTATTCAACAATAAAATGCCTAATTCTACTCCACGTAATAGCCTAACCGCACTTTTCTAAACCAACCCCGTAGAAGTAGGCCTAATTGGGCTACTAAACGCTGCATCATCCGCCATACGCAAGGTTATCAGAAGTTTTGGGGAATTTTTGATACCCCTAACACAAAACTGCGAATAAAATATGAAAAACTGGTAATTTCCCTTTTTAGAGTGGGTTGTTTATTTTCTTTATGGAATATACTTCCAAAATAAACTATCGAAGTTGTTTAAAAAATAAGAGACATATTATTTTTTAGTTTTTAAATAACAGTGTTTACTAAGAGCCGGCGCGCGGTCATGCATCCATTTTTTAAAGTATGGATTCAATTGAATTTTTGAGTTAAATTTGTTCAATTTTTTAAACTTAAAAATATATCAAAATGTTTCTATTTTTTACGATATTTTCAGGGTCAATGTGAAATGTTATGCCCTTTCTAATAAACCAAATATAATATTTTAGACAAATGTTTTGTTTTTTTAATTCACCCCTCCATTTTTAAATATTTATTCAAATTTAAAAAAAAATAATTTACTGACCAAAGTTGTATATATCACAAATTGAATATAAACGATCAATAAATGAATATTCTAATTTAAAACAAAAAAGAAGTGTTATTTGGAAATTTACATGTAAAGTCCAAAGTGTAAAACCTTAAAAAACACACGTTGATTTTTTTTAAGTGGAAGTTCATGTTATGCTTAGATTGTCAAGTACATATCGGACGCTGACGACAATTTTTTTCTATTTAATTCAAAGTTTTCTTTTTGTAGATATTGAAAAATCATACAATAAAGGGGAAATAAAATACATTAAATCCAAAATACATGTATTTCTTTAAGAAAATAAAAAAAGCGAATTTTTTTAATCGGCCAAAATCCATGAGTGAAATGTTATTATTTTTCAAATATAGTGGCACATACTGATCACTTTGTAGTTGAAATGAAATGTGTCAAAAATACAAAAGCGAGATAAGGAAGCACATACAAAGGGAAGACAACCGAAAATGATTAATGGTCTATCACACACAAACAGCCGACGGTAGCAAACGCATATCTTTAGTTACATTGAAAATTATGAAATGTCAATCCTAAAGTTTTCTTTTAATATTTTGTGTATATGCATAAACATTCATTTAATCTATACAAAACTGAATAAAATATGCTTATATTAAAAAAAAAAACGTGATTTTTTTCGTTATTATTACTTTAAATGTTGGTTTCTTCACATACTTACTATCGAGATTAGTAATGTGTTGTTTTTACGTTTTTGAAAGAATTACTTTTGTCACTTTGATGATTCCTTATTTAACAACTCGACAAATCGAGGAGTATCCGCTTTCGCAAATTGCCGATAACAATTGTCCAAAAGGCGGTTTTCTGGGGCTTTGTTTAAAAAATTCTTTTATTTTAAAATACATGGAATATAATATATAAATATGGGCAATTTCTTATAAATGAAGAACTGAAGCACCCAGGTACAGGTAAGTGAATTTTGGTAGTTATATATATTTATTAGATTTCGATTAAGTTACATTTTTTGATTTTCGTGAAATCATTTTTAAAGAAAACCAATGAAAAATATTGTATGTTTTTTATTCAACTTTTTTTTATTTAAAAATTTGGTCTGTGTTCACTTTATTGAAACACAAGTTAGGTTTTGAAATTACATTTTCATATTGTTATAAGCTTGTAGACATGGACAGTCTATTTAATCAAACGTTTGCAATGGCGACTTGCTCCCAAATTCTGATAGACCTTGCCATACGGTCAAGACCTTTTTCCTACCGACTACTGCTTTTTCAAGCATCTCGACAACTTTATGCGTGAGAAATGCTTAAAAAACATCAGCGATATAAGAAACGAATGTATCGACTTAATCGACAAGAGACAACAAAGTCTTTTCGTTACTGGCATAAATACACTTTTATGTAGGAATATATGTGTTGATTTTGATGGTGCTTATTTCGCCTTAAATTTTTGTGAGAGCCGAGATACGTTCACCTGAACTTAAAAGTTAAAAATCACATGAATTTTCTGATCAATCTGATAGAAAATTAATCGCCCCAGCAAGCATAATATATTTTTACGTAACCACAATTTGTCCTATGCATTGTGTATTGTTGGGACATTTTTAATGCCAAGAGTTTCGCACGTTTATGGTTCACAAAAGAAGTACAACTTGTATAATCTGCTAAACTCAAACCTATATACCATTGGTTCATCGGTGCTTTCCTGGACACATTTTCAAGTATTTTTATGAAATCGGATTTGATGATCGTTTCCTGAAACGTATTAAATGTATTTAAAAAATGCAATTGTTTTAATTGGCGATCGATACTATGAATACGGAAAAATCATTACTGAAAAATAACCGAATTACACAAAATATATACATAAAGAAGATGAAAGGTTACAAAAGTAGAAACGATATGTCCATAATATCTAAGACAATAGCAGTACTTCGAATTATCCAATTCGGTTATCCTCATCTCCAAATTCTAAAAAATTCATTTTCAACTTCCTTTGAAAAAGGTCAGCATATTTTGAACTGAAAATATCTCACGTAATATGTAAGTACAGTAATATGTCTAATAATCTCGAAACTAAATAACATATATTATTTAAATGTTTTTACTTTCTTTCGATTATTATTTCAATCTGCAAACAATTTCTTCTTAAATTTACGAAAGCAAACTCTGTTATCTAGAAAGGAAATATCCACATAAACTATCATACTTTAACATGTACATATCTTTATTGTCTAGAATAAAATGCACTACGTGTTCCATTGCATTAACTCAGTGGTATAACGTTGCTTATTAATATTTGAGAATCTGATGAAAATATATTAAGGAAATTGGCTTTAATTTGTTTTTAGGAGTGAAAAAATCGTTGTCAGAAATGACTTGTTTCAATTTTATTTAAAACTTGCGAAAATCTTTTTCGAATGTCTCTAAAAATTACTGCACTTACACAAAACTATGGTATCAAGAGTTCGCGACTTATTAAGAGAATTTTTGACGCGAGGTTTATAATACTATAATATATCGTTTCTTCTCCAAACAATATAACAAATTAACAAAACTCTGTAGTATTCTAAAGATTGGTCTGTATTGACTGATACTTTATATTAATACATCGCGCAAATTACACATTTTATTATTGGTCTCATCAGTTCAGGTTAGTAAGAATTTAAATGTAATAAACGTCAATTAAACTGATAATTACTAATCAAACACTATTTTTCTCGAACAAACCATATTTCATTTCTGTTAGCGGGTTTAGATAATGTCAGAATATCTTGTTTGATACATATACGTGAGCATGTTATAAAGGTATTCATTGCATGCATTATTTAACGCAAACATCAATGTCTACATGATTTCAAATGTGATTGGAAAAACGCAGATTATTAGATTAAACATCGGAAGAACATATTGAATATTCCCTGAGACCTATATGATATCAATCGAGTGCGTATTTCTGTACAGTATTTAATAAAATATATCGAAATAATTAGAATCTATTACGTAATGCATCTTATATCCTACGCTTCGTTCTGTTTTCAAGTAAAAACTAATAAATAGTGCTGTGTTACTTAGTTATATAGTTACCCGTAGAATGGGTAGTGCACGATAATGGTGACAGGAATTACAAGAAAAAGAATATAAAAAAGGAAAAATGGGATCGTTATACAGAGCGTATAACCATGTTAATGAGCTACATTTTCTATGATATCTGAGGTGTGGTGAAAAAGGCATGTAATCAATACCTTTGGCAATAAGATAACACTTCATAATCTTTTTTAAATAACTGAACTAATTCTTGCATATTTAACAGATTATGAAATGACCCTCAGCTTGCTCACTGAAAAAAAAACGGCATCAAGTATTCTATAATATTAATATATTCACGTGCAAATGCAACATTTAGATCATATAATCGATACTAAATAGTTATAGAGAGAGTGTGGGTAAGATAGTGAAACACAGAAAAAGAAAAGTAGAAAGAGAAACAGATAACTGTCGGTATTGGCTTTTGAGGAGGGTAGTATTTATATATGAGGCGCTTTAATACGATTCAGATTTTATTTCGTTGTGTACATTGATTGCTATTTTATGATGTAGCAAGACCTAAAATAAAGTAAAAGAAATATTCCACATAGAATATATGTCTCACAAATTTATTTCGGAGTGGCGGGGAGAATTCGTTACTATAACTTAAAATAAACGAATATATTATGTATTGAATAAAACCTATTCTGATAGGGTGATAACTGTTGACGAATCTCAATAATACAAATTAACTAATAATATAAAAAAATAATGTAATGTATTAAGTATTATGTTGGTAAAGCTTAATTGTAGCATAACAATATATGCATGCTAAGTAAACTAAAACGAAAAATATATTTTTACTTCCACTGCCATACACGTGATGAATAAAAAAGGTCAAAATAAACATAATAGAGACTAAATCTTATAACCAAAGAAATGAATTTTAAATTATAAGTCAAATTTTTCAATCAAAAATTTATTGTTCGACTAAGTACTTCAAAAACCAAATGTCAAAATAATTAAATGGGGGGATTATAACGTCGAAGAATACATTTGTAATTGTGAATTTTAACTAACAGTTTTATTTTTTCTCTTATAAATATATATGCATATATATATATTTATATACATATTTATTTATTTTTGTGAGTGCGTATGTGTGTATGCTCATACATGTTTACATGCACATGCCGTTGTGCATACACACATAGTATATGTGCGCATATCTGTGCATGTATGTCTGTGTTTATATGTATGCATAAGTATTTATATGCACACATGTGTATATATATACATAATTGTGTGTGCATGTGATTATTTATATGTAAACTTGTACGTATGGTTATGCATGCTCAATGCATATATGCATATTAAAAGTAGCTCTATAATATGGGTATATACCCGTAAACGTGGATGTTATATAGAGATGTATGGATATATATATGTATGTATATTAACACAATTTTTGTGTAGGATTTACTATTGGGCTGTGCTAAAAATGTGTCTTATTATTATAATGATTATTATTAGTAGTAGTAGTATTATTGTTGTTATTATTATATTATTATTATTGATAATAATAATAATAATAATAATAATAATAATAATAATTATAATTATAATACTATTAATATCAATAATTATTACCTATATGATTATTATAGCAATAAATATTTTATTTGTTATTTTACTGTATTAATTTACTATAATTTTTGCTTCAACTATTTCTAGTGTTATTATCAGAAATGCATTATTAATACTTTTTTATTGTTTAGCACATTTCCTTCAGTTTCTAATCATTTATATTGAAATAAATTGCATTTTATTTTTACCCTAATAAGTGGCCAAGTTTCTCCAATAAAAAAATGTAACGTTTTTTTTACAAAAACGGAAAAATTAATTCACGTGAACCCTTTTGATCATTGTTGCAAGAAACAAGCGGTCCTCAAACTACCAATTCCCAGTTTTTGAATGTATTTAACTTTTCATTTCGATACAAACAAGAGCGGGTATCTGCTTGAAATATTAAAAATTTGTATATGAAACAGGATACCGTTTTTATGCTTTAAAACCCCTCCTAACGTTGTAATAATGTATATATATATATATATATACACATATATATATATATATATTTACTATAATAATTAAATAAATACAGACATAATAATGAAAAACATACAGACATCCTTTCGGGAATCTTCAGTGCAGGGTGTCACGATTAATACAAGTCAGATGATTTGAACCCTGCAACACGAGACATCTCTAGCTCGATTAGCGAATACCTACTCCATTCGGCTACCATTAACCGCGTTAAATAACGTTGAATTTAAACATTTTAAAACTTTTTTTTAAATGTTCATTTACGTAAAATGTTCATTTATGTAAAAAAAAATAATTATGGCAGCCCTTTAAGGTATTCGTTTCTTACCGTTGAGCACTTTCAGTTGAATTAAGGTCTGTCAATTTAGCTGATATGCATAGATCATCGTATAACGATTAGATTACTGTCTGACTGACGTAAATGAACATTTAAAATTATAATGTTTAAGTTCAACGTTATTTCACGCGGTTAATTGTAGCCGAAATGATTAGGTCTTCGCTAATCAGAGTACGAATCGTTCGACTGGACTGGTATAAATCTTAACACTCTGCACTGAAGATTCCCGAAAGGATGAAATACTAGTGTCTCTAGGTATTTAATTATATATATATATATATATATATACATATATATATATATATAAGAACAAGTAGTTAATAACATGTTAAAAACAGTTAATTTTAAAAAGAAAATACACCGTGTATTTTGTCTACACAGTTAAAATTCGATATAGAGTGTATTGACAAGTGTAGTTCAATTTCGATTTCAGTATATATATATGTATATATATATATACATATATATATATATATATATATATATATATATAAAATTGATTAAATTTAAAAATAAAAAAGTTGATATTAGTAGCAAAGTGGAATCAAATATGTTTCTTTCTATACTTTTTGCATGGTCTAAATTAAGCATTTAAAGCTTGAACGCTCTGAATTTTTATTCCTATGTATTCATCTATCGGTAGTACACACGGCGACGACGCTGGATAGAAAAAAATAACGACTTAGACTGATGCCCTAAACGTTTTTGCTTCGATTGTAGCACTATATTGTGTTACTAAATCTTAAGGCTGTATTCTGTAGTTTTACTGCATAAGAACTAATCACACTGTATAATTTATAATTATACCACATCTCTATTGTTAATACTAATATTGTATTTTTAGAACATTAGAATTTAGGCGATGATATGTTAGTGATTTGGAAGATTTATTATTTTTTACATGGTTTCTATGAATTAATGCTTCTGTGAAGCTATTAAATGTTGAAATAATAATGGATATGATTTGAGAGGCACTTATTTCGTATTTACTGCATGTGACACTATAAAAAAGTGTACTTTTATATAAATGAATTATTATAGAACCAAGTGCAATGCAAATGATGATCTTGCTATGTTTAAGGATACATGGCAGAAATATGATTTGTATGGATTACTCAAATACATACAAAGTAATTTGCATGAATATATACTTTTACATTAATATAAATAAGTATAGCAAACTGGTCTTACGTTCAAGACAAGATATATAACGATATTTGCCATCCAGACGAGCATAACTATAATTTCTGTTTCTATGAATTATGTTTGTAGGATAGTCTTAACTTTCTTTAATAGACTGTGAGTTGAGAATATTGATTATGTCGCAGATATGCATGTAACGTATTCATCTGTATGAATAGATTATTGTTTCATGAACTAAATGGTTTCTACTTTCATATTAATTGAACACACATTTCGAATATATTTCCGTCCTGTAGAATATGATATATGACATTTTAGCATACGTACATCTCTGTTAAGTTGAAACGATTTTCATAATAAATTAACAACCTCTTACATCTTACATTTTATGCTTATTCGATATATAATCCCATTATTTGAGAGAAATACCGGTTTAGAAATGTCGTATTGAGATTGCTCATCGTTTAACTTATATTCATTGAGACAATTAATATTTCAGATAGAATGCCTAAATATGATCTCTTTTTTTAAGTATGTAAATAATTAAAAACAACATCTATGTAAGAGTTACACTCAAAACAAAAACAAAAATCGATAAAATTTTTGAAATAATTAATAACTGCTGGATTAAGAATGATTCTTTCTTATTATTTGCATTTTTGATTTTCTTTGTTATTTAATTACCCTACAAAGATAGGAAATATTATTGTGAATTGTTTGTTTATTGATTGTTGGATATTGCAATTTGAGTACAATATTTTTTTCCGTTTAAATATCTATATTAAAATTTAAGCGTACAGGATTGATTAATTGTCTATCAGATTATCAAAGTAAAATAAAAAACACAGGTATTGAACAAGCAAAAGTGATTAACGGTAGAATTTATGTAATCGGAGAAACATTTTTTAAATAAAGGCAATCAACTAGATAAAGCAACAACAATAACTAGATAAAACAACATGTGGTTTTTATGTCTACTATGTTGAATTATGTTAGTAAATACGAATAAATTCAGTTTGTTATTATCAAGCATATCTCCGTTTTTATTTTTCCCCCGTTTTTAATTGTTTTGTTATTTCCTTAATTTATAATGAACAACTTTGGTACAATTAACGCGAAGAAATTAAATACTTTATTTATATTTCTTACATATGCTGCGTATGATCGATCTCTACAGCAAATACCAGGCTGTAAATACGAAGAAAAATAGCCAACTGTATCGGTCTATGATAATACCTTCTTTCTTACTCGTTTTGTTAAGTTTTAGAAAGGGTTATTATGAAATCGGAAAGGAACTTAGAGAATGTATTGCCTAAACCTTGACAATAACAAGTAGAGAAAATATTTAATTTTTAAATCTTCAAGAAACGAATGAAATTGTTTTACTAAAAGAAGGCTTTAAGACTTTAATTCTGTTGGTGTATGCCTTTCTAAGCAGATGTGTGTTTTACTTATCACATAGATATTCATTCAGCGAATGTTAATGCTAACTTCAGAAATTCCAGATGTCTGCTGAACACATCTGGAATTTCTATGATGCACTTTGTATATTTCTGTACGAATATTTCTGAGAACAACATGACACTAGGTGGTGATTTCACTCCACCTATTTTATAATTTGGACGGTCTGGTATAGCCAAGTAAGCTAGAGTGTTATTAATATTATCATTTTTATACGTAATTTAATTGTTTGAAATGCTAACAAGGCAATAGTAAATAATGCTGATGAAAACGAAATTTCGATAAAGTATTGATTTTAGTAACAGAGAAAAACATTACGTGGAGTTGTGAGGAAAATTGTTATCAAACTAAATACACAACTATATAATGTTGGAGAAAAACTTAGAAATGTTAGTTTTAAAAATAACGATGTATATATATGACAAAGATTGGGTTACTAATCTTTGGCCACGCGTTAAATAATGACGGATACTTACGAAGAAAAGTGGGAAGAGTAAGGAGTTAGAGAACAGATTAATTGAAACACAAGTCAAGTCTGGAGGTAAAATCGAAGATCATGAAACCATTTGGCTGGGAGGACAGAGGTATGTGATCGCCCACATAAGAAACGGTGGGTGCTCTGAGAGCAAAGAGTTCCAATCATTAAAAATATTTACTGTGGAAAAACAATTTATTGTTGAAGGAGGAAAATGACTTTCAGAAGCACGCCTGAACAAAGAACCAATATTTGCGACTACAAGTAAATGTGTTCTTTCTATGCTTGAGAAACTTTTTGTGACTGTTTAAATACCCGCGTTTGGTGTACTGTATCATGAATGTATTCATAGATTATACAAGCTGGATAATACAAAGCCACTTATAAATATCTGACATTCCCATAGATTATCTAGACGAGCACCAACGCATATCAATAGAAAGACACGCATGAACAACGTAATTTGATTACACAAGTAAAAACATTATATTTATTATCTCTAAACTCCCAATTACATAATGTATACTTTTTCTACAGTCACCCTACACAATATAAAATATATTTTGGTGTCGTGAACATAGTATACATGCATTATATTAACTGTCTATATTACTAAAGTAAACGTTGGCTAAATATTCAAAATAACAAATTCTTTCGATATGGCTAACACACATTTGTTTATACGAAGAAGCATGGCTTTCCTTAAAGTAATGTAATATATAGCAACATCAGTAAAAGGCATACTTTAATTGAGTAAATGAATTTTAGTTCCTAGTCTCCGATAAATTATTTAGAAAACAACAAGGATATATTCTAACACAATTACTGACAGGCACTTTATATTTTCTACTTCTCAACATGTCAGATGTAAAATGGGAATTTAGAGGGACTCACGAATAGCCATGTATCTTTATGGCGGTCAAGTCATCTCCAAGAAATGCCCCGTTTTATTTAAGCGAATTGAGTGATGTTTTATGAAACAAAAATAATTCTAGTAATAATTAAACCAAACAAAGCGGTGAAAAATATAAAACGTACCCGCCGAATATTCTCGGTATACCAAAAGAGGTACAAAAAATAACGCAGCGACAGTTTGAATTATGAAAAAAAAAATCTGCATTTGTCTGTCAACCGATAGGATGCTCTATCGTCATCAAAAACAAAATAAGAAAAAAACATTTTTCATTTCCATAGCCAAATGTATTAATTTACAAGAAAATAAATAGGAGATAATTTGATATAATCGTTATTATTTCACATTTCAATATCTAAGTTGCCGTTACATATATATTTTGAAAACCAGATAAACATCTCCCTCTATTTTAACCGGTATGCTGTACGCCATATTTAATGCGGGATCAGTGTCTGCTTAACACCATAGAATTATGTACAGACACACATTGACTTACCAACATCAATATTGAAAATAGATTTTCTTCTATCAAATGTGTTAACTGTAGACATCATTTACTATCTGTATGCTTTCAGACTTGAATAGCGGAACAGCAGATTTAGTACCGGGGCTTTTTAGCAGTTAGAGCTTTTATTTAGATAACACAATGCGTGAAAAGTCTTGTTTTAATTACGTTGTGTATTAATTTGTATGTTTTATGAGTACGGTATATAGATATTCTGCTCAGCATAGCAAGGATGCACAGATGGAAATAGATCTAAAATATACCAATCGTTTTTTTTTATCTTTTAAAATCATGAATGCAATTTTACAACTGTTGAGATTCTTGCAAATTCTATTTGCATAAATAACATTAAGCAGTACTTATTATTCTGCTCACTAGCTGTTAGTAAATCCTCACTGAATAGTTAACCTTTTAAACACCTTCTGGCGTATTTTATACACTCGCTGGAAAATTCGGAACACGGCGATTTTACTGCATAAATACGTAACTTGTTGTACTCTCTAAGAAAGAAGTAGATAAGTCAGAATATGAGCGACAATAGATAAAATAACGAAAGGAGCAAATTGTATCGAGAGATTGATGTTGCTATCAGTCGCCCACAGTTCTATTGTCTCATGATCGTTTTCAATTATATGGACTGCTAATGAAATAATCGTACGTCTAATGAAAAGGGAATATATATTTTGCCCAGGCATGTATTTTATACAATAGGAAAGGTCTCGTAAAAATGATTAATCTTACATGAAAAATATATCCCAAAAGTGTAGGAAAGTGTTCCCAGCCTACTTCAATAATAAAGTTTGCATACGTAATTTCATGAGAAAACGTGTGGAGGCTTAATGTTAATACGCATTTTATTCTAATAAAAGAATTAAAGAAAAAATGATCACGTATTACATTTTTTGAAATATAATAAAAAAGAGACGTATTAATCTTCATATGATTTGATGATAGAAAATAGTAAGACTTAAGTATCATACTTTGTGTATAGCTAGAAACATACTCCAGTCATATTGTTATTATTATTAATAGCACTAGTTGTAGAAAACATAATTATTATTGGCTAACAAAGAGCTTTCATCCAGGTTAACAAAGATCTCTTCTTAAAAACAGCATGT
Source organism: Euprymna scolopes (assembly GCF_053919585.1). Taxonomy (NCBI): domain Eukaryota; kingdom Metazoa; phylum Mollusca; class Cephalopoda; order Sepiida; family Sepiolidae; genus Euprymna; species Euprymna scolopes. The sequence continues at coordinate 47,141,088 of NC_136506.1, read as the reverse complement.
GGTGTTTCCTGGAAGCCAAGTGTCCCCAGATTTCCAGTACTCTTCACGTCTTTCGATAGTATCTGTAAATAAATGTGCATTATCGCAACAGCTGCTTGCCATTAGTTTCTCGTTGGCACCGGCTATTGATCTTCACTGAGATTTGAGTGGCAATAAGTATCTTCAAGGTCCCGGTTCTTTTCGCAATTATCCAGATGAGATCTGGTCAGTGTTATTTCCTCCGTCTTTTCTTCCTCATTGATTCTACTTAGCTGGTAAGTTAAACTTTTTTTTCTGAGAGGAGCCAGTTATATGGTAATGGGGTCTATATACCTTATAGATGTGCGGCTTAAATATTCTTGGCTTCAGTAATTACTCTGGTTTCAATTTCTCCCATTCTTTCTAATTAAGTATTACAACATCCGGTCTTGATTATAGTTTATAAGTTTATAAGTGTGTACATCCATGCCCCATAGGATTTTTTAATTCTCGTTTTCAGGTATTGTTGCCAGCTTATGTTTGCACCACTTGTATGTGCGTTCGAGATGCAGTTTCATGTGGCGTTTCATGTTTGCCTGTGCAGCAGTTTTTTCTGGTCAGAGCTTGTTGCTCATGTGTGTTAGTCTCCACATTCAAGGGGTTCCGTAATATTTCAGCTGTTTTCATTATCGTTGTTCGTTTTATTTTTCACGTAATTACTCTGGTTTCAATTTCTCCCATTCTTTTTTTCAAAGTTTTTCGGGATTACCCCTAGTGCTCCTAATATTATAGGTATTATTTTGATTTTCTTCATCTTGCATACCCCTTTCAACTCTCTGGCTAGCTCTGTGTATTTGCTTCGTTTCTCCTTTTCTTTGATATTCACACTGTGGTCGGCTGGACCAGTAAAATCTAGGATTTGAAGGATCTTTCTTTCTAATTAAGTATTACAACATCCGGTCTTCTTGATTATAGTTTATAAGTTTATAAGTTTGCATATCCATGTCCCATAGGATTTTGTGATTCTCGTCTTCAAGTATTGTTGCCGGCTTATGTTTGCACCACTTGTATGTGCGTTCGAGAGGCAGTTGTTCGCATTATACCCAGCGTAGATCCCTTCCCACTGGGTCTTGTCTGTTCTTGTATTCCATTTGGGTCAGTTTGCTGCATTCATTATTATATAGTTTTGCGTTTCCTCTCTTTGTCCACATAGTTTGCATTTGCAATCCTTGCTTTATGTGGTTGGTTTATATCGAGTTATCATGTGCTGCGGTTATTAGGGATTCAGTTTCTCGGCTGATGTGCCCTTTTCGTATCTATGCCCAAGTGTTTTCGTTATTTTCATCTTTTGCCATCTTTATGAATCTTCTGTGTAGTTGTTTCTTTTCCTATTTGTATTTTCTTTGTTTTATCCTCTGTCTCTCTGTTTTCTGTTTTTTTTTATTTATTTTTCCGTGTCTCTCGCTAACATGATTATGCTTTAACTGTTTTGCATTATGCATTTTTCTAGTTTTTTTTTGTGTCATTCACACAGTTTTCTATGCAGACCAGTTCGCTCCCGTTGTCTATCCTTTTCACGTTAATTCGGTCTACATCGTCCTTCGGGTGTAGTGCGCTTTCCATGGTCATGAGTTTCCTAGCCTTTTGATCGAGCTGTCTCAGTTCTTTTTTAGCCCACCCGTTGAACTTTCCTGAGTATATTACTAATTACACTGGCCATGTATGTATACCTTTTATTAGGTTTCTGCTATATAATTTTGTTTCCAAAAGATGTCTTGTTCTCCTGAGGTATTTCTTTCCGATTTTCCGTTGTTGCTTTGACGGTGCTTGCTTCCAGAACGTCAGGCCATTTATAGGTACTTGTTCTTCCAAGTGCTCTCAGATCCATTTGATTGGGTAGGTCCATGTATTCTGTTGTCTCCAGTTTTCCCTGTCCTATCACAAGTAGTGCGCACTTCTCTAGACCAAACTCCATTTGAATGTACCGGCTTAAACTCCTGGTGGTATTTTTTAATATATTAAGTTCATTTTCGGTCCGTGGGAAAAGTTTCAAATTGCCCATGTACCTCAGGTAGTTATTTTTCCTCTGTTTAAGTCTCCATGTTTTAATTGCATTTTTAATAGCGTCATGATCCTGCTTAGTATTTCATACATTTGTAGGCATTCTATTATCTATGTTTGCGGGATTCTGCCGTACGCATTTTTGTAATCAATGCATACCACGGCTGTTTTCTTCTTCTTTTTCCTCCTTTAGGATCTTTTGATTTATGTATAGTAGATCAAATATTATTATTATTATTATTATTATTATTATTATTATTATTATTATTATTATTATTATTATTATTATTTTAACTTTTATTTTTTAAATGAGGAAAGGATTTCGAGTGGATAAATCTGCTAATATCATTTTTCTCAGACCTTATTAAATGTTAACTTTCCATAATTCGCACCGATATCAATTATAGCTACCTCAGGTCTATATTGATTATTTTAAGCTTTAAGAAAAATACATATACTTATATTTCACGAAGTTTAGACTGATTACCTGTACAATTGAAGAGTTGTATATTTACCATGTCTTTTTCGACAGAGGCCTAATGCGATCAATTCATCGCTAAGTATACACTGTCTCTGAAAAAATATATAATGTATCTGGAAACATAATAATAATATTAAACTACTGTTTAATTCGGATAAGGTTAGTAATCTTGTTAAGACGCAAACATCATTGAACACATAAATCAGAAAACAATGCTGTCACATAAGCTTAATGCGAAAGACTCCAGATTAAAATATTTTCAAAGGTTTCGATGATGAATATATTCTACGTTTGTCTCGTAGTCTGACACCCTCATCGTCCAATCTTATTATAACAACTAATCGGATAAAATTTGCGATTTGTTCAACTAGACTCAGATAAGATAGTATTCAAGTAAAAAGTATATTTTACCCAAATACTGTTTAAAGAAGAAATCATTTAGTATATATAGTTGATACGGCCATTTGGAATATGAATTGCGTTTTCGATCCCAAGTTTAATGGCTTGGAAAAAGATTGCACCAACAATTTCTGTTTGAATAGAATGTACTGCCTTAAAATCATACCAGTATTAACAATACAGGAACATTATAAATATTATAAAATCACTATATTGAAAAAATGACTAAAATGATCATATAATAATTACTTATTTTTATAATCATATATAATACATGTAACAATATACATATTAACAGATTACCTATCTTTTCTATGATTTTTCTTTATCGTTTAAAATACTCTGCACGTTACTACTCGCTAATCGAGCCAGAGATGTCTTGTGTTGCCGAGTTCGAATCGATCGAATCGTTCGACTGGTGTTAATCGTGGCACCCTTCACTGAAGATTCCCGAAACGATGAAACACTAGTGTCTGTAGGTATTTAATTATCATAGTAAAATAAGTGATTATATATATATATATATATATATATATATATATATATATATATATATATATATATATATAGTAATTTATAAAATATATATGGCGACTAAGCTACACTGAATATTCTGCGTTTCGTCCACTATAGGATTCTTCAGGCTTATGTGCGAATTCGGTGGTTGTTTCTCGTTTTTATATATGTTGAGGATTTTAGTTAGCCAATCAGCTTTCTATTATCCACCGCGCCCCTTCCCATCAGCCAATGCGCATCGTGAGTATCTTACGAATCACACTGGCCATGTATGTATACTTTTATTAGGTTTCTGCTATATAATTTTGTTTCCAAAAGATGTCTTGTTCTCCTGAGGTATTTCTTTCCGATTTTCCCTTGCTGCTTTGATAGTGCTTGCTTCCAGAACGTCAGGCCATTTATAGGCACTTGTTCTTCCAAGTGCTCTCAGATCCATTTGATTGGGTAGGTCCATGTATTCTGTTGTCTCCAGTTTTCCCTGTCCTATCACAAGTAGTGCGCACTTCTCTAGACCAAACTCCATTAAAACTCCTGGTGGTATTTTTTAATATATTAAGTTCATTTTCGGTCCTTGGGAAAAGTTTCAAATTGCCCATGTACCTCAGGTAGTTATTTTTCCTCTGTTTAAGTCTCCATGTTTTAATTGCATTTTTAATAACGTCATGATCCTGCTTAGCATTTCATCGCCATGGCGACTAAGCTACACTGAATATTCTGCGTTTCATCCACTATAGGATTCGTCAGGCTTATGCGCGAATTCTGTGGTTGTTTCTCGTTTTTATATATGTTGAGGAGTTTAGTTAGCCAACCAGCTTTCTAGTATCCACCGCGCCCCTTCCTATCAGCCAATGCGCATGCATTTTATCGAACAAATGATCTGTTTTAGAACTAGGTTAGTGGTTTAAGACAGAATATTTTACTCCTTTCTTTTATATATATACATATATATATATATATATATATATATAAATATACATATGTGTACAAACATACTTGCACACATACATACATATATATACATACATGTGTGATCGTTTATGTATATTCATGTTTATTCATGTATTTGTTTGTTTTCTAGTGTTTTTGTTAGTTTTAAAGCTATTTTGTATCACTATCCTAGAGTAAGTTTTATTTTGTGAACATAGTTGTTTCCTATTTCTCGTCTACAGTTTAAAAGATTTCGGGGTTCTTTATATATTATAATAATAAGAAGAAGATTACTACTACTACTACTACTACTACTAATAATAATAACAACAACAACAAACCAACCCCGGACAAGAACAACCATACAATAAATAAAAATAATAACGAACAAGATAAATGCAACTGTAGACACTGCACACTTTGCCCAGTTCAAAATAAATGTATAACAAAAACGTAGTTTATGAAGCAACAATATTTGCGAAAGAAAACCCGAATAACAAGAAATATTACGTAGGCATGACTTCCTTAGATTTCAAAACCCGATACTATGACCACAAAAGTACATTCAAAAATAAAAACACCGTATAAAAACAACACTAGAAAATAAATATTGGAAACTCAAGAAAGCGGACATTCGCCGGTAGTCGAATGGAAAATAATAAGACAAGCTACCACGTGCAGACATTTAGACGATCCATGTAAATTATGTCTCCATGAAGAATTTTCTATCCTGTACTTTAAAGAACCCCAAAATCTATTTAGCAATAGAAAACAAACAAATAAATAAATTAAATAAACATTAATATACATAAACGATCACACATATATGTATGTATGTGTGCATGTATGTTTGTACACATATTTATATATATATATATATATATATATATATAAAAGAAAGGAGGAAAATCGTCTGCCTTAAACCACTAACCTAGTTCTAAAACAAATCCTTTGTTCGATAAAATGCATGCCCATTGGCGCGGTGTATACTAGAAAGCTGATAGGCTAACTAAAATCCTCAACATATATAAAAACGAGAAACAACCACAGAATTCGCGCATAAGCCTGACGAATCCTATAGTGGATGAAACGCAGAATATTCAGGGTAGCTTAATCGCCATATATATTTTATAAATTACTAACTAGCTGTAACTACGTATTGAGCAATTTGAGTAAATCCTTAAAGTTTACGCATAAATCTATACTTTCGTATTTATGTGAGTAAATGAAGTAGTTATATATATATATATATATATATATATATATATATATATATATATATATATATATATATATATATAAGTGATATCATCGGTGTGTATCCGAAAAATGTCTACCGAACTCCTCTCTGACTCAGAATTGAAATGTGATTCATAGGGAATTTTGTTATGTAGCGACATACTGTTGGTGTTAATCGGCAATTGAAAACAAGATTAAAACATTTATTGCTTAAAGTCGTTTGCTTCTGAACATTTCATATCCTGTAGATCAAAGGGAAAACAACTTTGGGAAGATATATACAAACTAATACATTCTGGTTTCGATTTAACCGCTTGATACACAAGTCATATATTTATAAATTTTTAAATCGCTACTATATATTGAATAATAATCAATGGAGAATTGTCTCTATGATAATCAATAAGAGATCTTCAATGATTACCAATTAAAAACTCGGAAACGATTAAGAGAAGAAAACTATCGAGCTGACAAGCTTGGAATTGAGATGTTTTATCGTAAACCTGCATTACACAAGGAAACCAACCACATAATCGATCCCATATGATAAACAGCCCGATAAAGGATATTTTACATTCTTGTAATTATAAACTTATTATGTACAATCACATAAAATGTGATAGACAATTCTACAAATAAATACCGACTACGTTAAACTCTAAATGCATGCACCCATATTAATACGAGGTTAAAGATCTGGTTATTTTTTAAACCACTACTATTGTCGTATTTTATCTGATATCATACAAAATAGAATTTAACTACATGTATATTATTAGGCTATTCTCATTACTTTTGAACAAGATAATATATGGTTGAAAAGGAAATAGCCGTCGTGTCGTTGGCGAATAATGTTTACAATAATGGGAGCATACATCTATTGACAGTGGTTTTACAACTGAAGTTTGAAAACACACACAAATTATATATCACTTACATTATTTTATGTACTATGAGGCTTTCGAGCATTCCCTTCTCATAGTTTGTGTGAACCGGTGAATAAATCTGAACTTTCGTTTTCTAATTATTTGCTTTAGATTATTTTCAAATCCTACAAACCTGTATTTAAATTACGTTTGCCATTTGATATATAAATGCAAGTAATAGTTTACCACACTAGGTTAAAGAAAAATCCATTAAACAGTACCATAGTCTTTGTAGACTTCCGTAAAGCATTTGATAGGGTTGACCGAAAAGTGTTTGGATGCTACGATCACTTTGTGGGAATTGTCAAACAATTTCACGAAAGAACAAAAAGGAGGCTTGTAGTAGAGAACATAGAAATCAAACATGGAAGGAAACCACGGCATCTAACAAGGGTCCTTACTAGCCCCAACATGGTTCACCCTATTTCTGACAACGATATTATTGCTGCTTCATCAAAACATCGAAGAAGTTGTCTTTATCAACACAGGTTCTGATGGAAAACTGTTCAACCTTGCAAGATTGAAGGCCGACACCAAAACAAGGAAGGAACTGATTACAGAACTACTATTCGCAGACGACACTGCTCTGATAGCTCACTATCAAGCTCAGATACAAAGGATAGTTGATACTTTCTCTCAAGCAGCTTGGCTGATCTGCCTACAAATAAATATAGGGGAAACAGAAGTGATGCATCAGACCTCTACAGAAAACAATGACACGCAAGAGCTTATAATAACAATCAAGGCAAGGTGCTAAAAGTTGTTGAAAACTTCAAATATCTTGGAATCACTCTAAGCACTGATAAGCATGCTGACAAAGAAATAAGCTGCCGAATCCAAAGCACATGTGCCTCCTTTTGCAAGGTAGAAAAGAGGCTCTGGATTAGGGCCGGTATTCGGCTAGACACGAAGTGCAGAATAGACAAAACCATTGTCCAGCCAGCGCTGCTGTACTCGGCAGAGACCTACACATTATATAGGGAACACATAAGGAGATTAGAAGCCGTGCAACAGAGACACTTGAGAAGGATCATGAAGATCAAATGGAGTGACTATATACCACACACGGAAGTTCTCAAGAGAGCAAACCTAGATAACGTGGAAGCTACCCTTGCTACTATGCAACTACGATGGGCTGGACAGAATATACGACAAAGGAATACCAAAGATGATATTTTACGGGAAACTGGATAATGGAACCCACAAGGTAGGATGTAAAAAGCTTCGCTACAAAGATGTAACAAAGCAGTACCTGAAGGTAATAAATATCAATGTCGAGAGTTGGGAGGAACACGCCAAAAAAAAGGAGGAATTGAGCGAACAGTCTCCACAAAGAAAATAAAGAAATAGAGAGAAAGATTGAGGAAGCCTTGCAGCTGAGACACTATAGACGCACAACCCCGGCACTCACATATGCAGTGCCAGTGACCAGATGTTTTCCACAAAAGAGGAATACGCCAACACTGAAGGATAAAGCGCTGAGGTGCCGACTAGTCACCTTCAAGACTTACAAACTGCATGGTGATGATGATGATGATGATGATGATGTATGTACAGTTTGGTATAGCATAGAACTCCGTACTTTTTCTCTGTTAATACTTTCTTGCATGCAATACATAACCCATTACCAAATTGACTTGATTTTATAATTAAATCCAATAAAATGGTTAACCGAGATTGTTTGTGTAGATTCTGAATAAACTCTTAAATAATTATGGCATTGTTGTTACTAATATCTATTAATCTCGAACCCTGCTTCGAACAGATACCATACTATTAGGTAAATGCCAAATAACCGCTTTAAAATGTATACATATTATAACCCCTCCCTCTACTTACATATTTAGCAACATTTAAGAACTCCCTCAATTTTAATGCAGTTTTCAGTATTTATTTATGAACGATCACAGAATATAATTAATCCATGTGTTATTTACATCTTATTAAATATGCACTATTTCGTGTAATCCAGTATACTGTTACTATTATTACCATGCATGTGGCTAAGCTTCAACTTAACGTTACTACGCAAACTCTTCCATATGCCCTTTTTTAGTTTGGAGGGTGGATCATCAATATGGGCTTGGTATGCAAAATGCTTCTCCTCTGGCAACTGGGTAATCTCCAGGCAGTTCTCATCAAACCAGTGCTTGTGTTTCCTGGTGACTGGCTCTAGACACCCGATGGATGTATTGTGCATTGTCTTGCGGATTGTCTTTCACGCTGTTTCCACATCTCAGTTGTCTATTCCAGCAAGTTCAAGATGCTCTGAGGAGTTTTAAAGAAAGATGTTTGAACAGTTTTTACTTTAAACTTGTTGATATTAAATCGTAATTAAAAACTTAAAAGGCATACTCAGTTTATTTTAAAAAAAAATGACACCGTAAGTTTTAATCATGTACTTACACTTAGTTACATAATGCCGAGTTCAGATTAATTACAGCAAATGTTAATACACAATTTAAGTCACATCACCGCATAGGTGTCCTGAAAATGTTGAACGGAGATATATATATATATATATATATATATATATATATATATATATATATATATATATATATATATATATATACACACACATATATATATATATATATATATATATATATATATATATATATATATATGAAATTTATTACTGTGAGTCCAGAATGAGTTTACAAATTGTTTCAGCTAGAGGAAAATCCTCAAAGAGAGAAAAAAATCCAACTAGCATCGTCAGAATTCATAGATGGACTAAGTTATAAAGTCAAATAAGAATGGAAAAGTCGTAGATAAGGGGAGTTAGAAAAGAAGGGGAGTGGTAGGGAGAGGACGTTGGAGTTTAAAGTAGTAGGAGTGTCTTCAATAAGAGAGGGGTTTATAATTAAATATTAATTATGTGTACATTCTTATATACGTTTTTTTAACGGTTTAAACTTAAAAGACGCTACTTTTATTGATAACGGCATAAGTAACAGTTAATTTAAAGGATCACCATGGCAACATAAAGTCCTCTGGTTTAACCCTCCCTATAATAATATGATAAAAACTAAATTAGGTAAAAAATTCTTCATGCTTCTTAATCACCAATTCCCCCCTAGTAATATTCTACATAAAATTTTTAATAAGAACACTATTAAGCTTAGCTACAGTTGCACAAATAATATAGAAAATAAAATTAAAAAACACAACAATAAAATACTAAATAACCACATCTATAATAACAATGGTCAAAATAACTGTAACTGCCTTAACAAACCCCAATGCCCGCTCCAGCAAAATTGTCTCTCAACAAATATGGTTTACAAAGCAACTATAGCCCCTGCTGAAGACCCACAAAACAAAAAAAAATTACATTGGCCTCTCAAGCACCACGTTCAAAGACAGATTTAGAGTGCATAAATACTCCCTAAATAACCCCAACCACCCCAATAGTACTTCATTAACTAACCACTATCTACTACTTACCCGAAACAACCTCACCTAAATTATTAGCTGGGAAATTCTGAATAGAGCTAGTACCTGTAAATCACTAAACTCCCCATGTTATTTATGCTTAACTGAAAAATTACTGATTACTAATTTTAGAGATAGAGATAAACTTCTAAATAAAAAAACTGAAACCTCACTTAATTGTAAACATTATAAACCCCACCTCTTAAGCAACTTCTCACCCTTCTAGTAATAACTATAACCCACCCCTAAAATCTAACACTAACGAATTACACACACCCTATTTACAACCGAAACTATATAGTCCCCCATTCATTCTCAAAGAACCCCTCCACAGAACCCCCACCTATTTATCCCACCATTTATTAGCTGCATCTCTCTTTACCTAACTCATTTTTGTACCCCCCCCTTTGCCTTAACCACTCCTTATGTCATTATTTAAAGGTTCTCGCCTCATAGTTTCTTATTGGCTATTTCCATGGTTAGGTCTCGATTTCTAATATTTCAATTACGTACTTATCACAATTGGTATCCTTTGACTTGCGTCTCGGTCTATTATCTACTTGTTAACAACTAATCATTTACTTACCTTCTATTTTAATTAATTATTTAATTTACCATCTACATATAACATATACTATACACTTTTCTCTTGTATTTACCTCATACAAATTCTCTCAATAATAATTATCATATTTTTTAACACGAAGCTTATTTACATATATTTACGCATTTGTGTTTGTACATATACTCAAGCACATGCTCCTCCCCATTGATGTGTGTACATTTTTACATGTGTACACATGTGTATGTATTTTTGTGTTTTTGTTATCTACTTATTATTAACATTTTATTAATAGTTATATTAATTTTTATTATTTAATTAACTTACTGATATCCTTACTCATTTTTACTTAAATAAACCTATTACGTATAATTCACTTATTTCCCCTTCTATTTCCCCTTTCTTTCTTTCAACTTAACGCCCGACAATTCAAAAATTATAAATAATAAATTAAAAACAAAAAATTATTTTTTTTAAATCTCTCCCTGCCCAGCTAATTTATATATATATATATATATATATATATATATATATATATATATATATATATATATATGTGTGTGTGTATGTGTGTGTATATGTATGTATATATGTGCATGTATGTATTTATATGTATATAAATGTATATGTATGTATATATATGTATTTGTATTTGTGTGCGTATCTTCTACATGTGTGTATATGTATGTGTTTATATATATATATATGTATATATGTATTTGTATTTGTGTGCGTATCTTCTACATGTGTATTTGTGTGTGTGTTTTTCTGTGTGTATGTGGTTTATTCACTTATTATAAATACCTCCCTAATAATTTTATGAATTTATTATTATTTGATTAACTTACTGATATTCTTACCTATTTCTATAATATTAAAATAAACTTGTAACTTATAATTCATTAATTTATATTTTTCCTTCTCTCTTTCATTCAACTACAACGCCCGAAAATTTAAAAATTATCCATAAAATATTTTTCAATTTCTCCCCCCCTCCCAGCTAATTTATATTTATATATATATATATATATATATATATATATGTATATATGTATGTATATGCATATGTATATATATGTATATGTATTTTAGTGTAAGTGTGTGCATCTGGATGTATGTGTATTTATATATATGTTTATATATGTATATATGCGTGTATTTTTACGTATCTGTGTATGTGTGCATATATATGTGTTTGTGTATGTGTATGTATGTTTATATATATATGTATATATATATATATATATATATACATGTTTGTGTAATCACGCATGTGCTTTTCCCCCATTTACGTATGTGCATTTGCTGTACATATTTATGCGTGTGCTTGTATTTGTGTGTTACTTATTAAAAATGTTTTTTGCTTCCTTAATTTTTTTTTATCTATTAATTAAGTTACTTACTTAAGCTTTCACCTATTTTATATTTTATTTTATTAAAATAAACCTGTAACGTATAATTTCTACCTGCCCGGCTAATTTATTTATTTATATATATATATATATATATATATATATATATATATATATATATATATATATATTATATTTAATTATATATATCATTATACTATCAAAATAAACCTGTAAAGTATAATTCATTAACTTATTTTTCCTTTTCTTTACATTTTATAAACAATAAATATCTTTCAATCTCTCCCCGCCCGTCTAAATAACTTTAAACCCCATTTTCAACCCGTTCCTACACTAACATTAACTCTCCAATCTGTTGCAATGGTGGTCCTTTAAATTAACTGTTACTTATGCCGCTATCAATAAAAGTAACGTCTTTTAAGTTTAAACCCTTAAAAAAAACGTATATAAGAATTTACACATAATAATTATTTAATTATAAACCCCTCTCTTATTGAAGACACTCCTACTACTTTAAACTCCAACGTCCTCTCCCTACCACTCCCCTTCTTTTCTAACTCCCCTTATCTACGATTTTTCCATTCTTATTTGACTTAATAACTTAGTCCATCTATGAATTCTGACGATGCTAGTTGGATTTTTTACTCTCTTTGAGGATTTTCCTCTAGCTGAAACAATTTGTAAACTCATTCTGGACTCACAGTAATAAATTTCATATATACTGCTCTGACTACACATTGAGCACTCTAATCCGGTTTTTTCACCAATAGTAAATATATATATATATATATATGTATATATATATATATATATATAGTAGAAATGGTAATTAATAAAAACTGATGAAAGTGCTCAATACTGTTGTAGAGCAAATATGACATAACAACGAACATTTCTGTAAAAGTCCGAGAAAGCTACAGACGGCCAAAAACGGCCGAGTAGCTGAAACATTAATGTAACGTAATAAAAAAATAAATCGTATATATATATATATATATATATATATATATATATATATATATGTATATATATATATATATATATATATATATATATATATTAAATAATTCGACTTATTATTATGATAACAAGCATAGCATGCGGGGTCTCATGACAAATATTTGTGCAACATTTTTTTAAAAATGTCCAAACTTTTATTGAAAATAATGTGAACGAATGAACAGATAAACGATTGGGGAAGGGCAATTTTACCCATATAATGCCTTCCATAATGTGGACCCGAGTTATCCTTAAAATCCGTTCCGGCGAAAAATGTACTTTACCAGGCTTAAAGTTTGTGCAAAATACAAAAAAAAAAAAAGAAAAAAAACGTCGTGGTTATTGAGAAAAGTCCAAACCTATGAATGGACGAACAGGCGTTAATAACAATGCTAGTCTTTTTTTTTCGAAGAGCCAATTAAGAATAAGCACGATCTGCAACAATTATAAATAAATAAAAAATATATAAGAGAAAAGGAAAAATTCATCCAGACCCAAGACACAGCACAGAAAAAAACATAAACACACACGGCGTTTTCTTTAAAAAACCTTATTTGAAAAAAAAGAAAGGTAAGGAAAAGAAACAAAACAATAAAAATATGCCAATGCACCTATACTAATATCTGTCGAGCTGAGAGCATATAAAAACAACACAAATTAAAACAAAACAACCTATCTGTTTATATATTTCCTGATTTGTACGTGATGTTTTCTTTTTTGCAATATTTGAAAATAAAATCCAACGAATATTAACCCATATGACACCAGGAGAGAGTTCAGGAATGATTCAACTCTCCAGAAAAAGTTTGTGTGAGTGAAGCCCCCTACAGAAAAAATCATGACTAAGAACTGTGTATATGAAATCCCATGTAAATGTGTAAAAATTATACAAAGTTGAAACGTGTCGTCTGTTGAAAGTACGGTTAGAAGAATATCGAAAAGCCGCAATACGTGGAGAGACTGAAAAGTCAGGTATAGTTGACCATATCTGGCCTGTAAAGGGAAGCCATCTACTATTATGGGATGAAGTAAAAATTATAGACAGAGAGGAACGGTGGAGAGTAAGATAACTGAAGGAAGCAGCATATATACTGGGAAATAACCAACTTCTAAGTAGACCTAGTATAGAATTTAATACGATATGGGAACCGGTAATTATAAACAATAGATAATATATACAAGTAATAAGTAAAAATATTATTATATACAAGTAATAATATAGAGATCGATAAACATTAATATATATAGTAATAAATAGTAATAAAAATAATATTTACAACTAGAAATAAAAATAGGTTTAAGGCTCCTAGAATTCATACTAGAATTGTCCACAAGAACCTGTGACGCAGGTACGAGGAAAATCATAAGTAAAAGTTCAATCCTCAGTATGGACGATCGAAAAAATACATTTGCGAATTACTTAGGACCTCTATCCAGTCATTGTTGACGGAACAAGGGCACGCTACCACCGTGAAGTAAATAAAGGGTCCCGCTGGAAATTCTGTCCAAATCCCGGAGTTCGACAGAAACATTCCCGAGTTCGACAAGAAGATATCGAACGAAACGAAAATCACATTCAAGATGAGAACAGCAGTCCGATGAATAATAATACATATAACCACTCCTCATCTCAAAAATTCAGAAACGTCATATCGATTCGGTACGCACTCGAAATAATACAAAAATGGAAACAAATCGAAAAACTCTACTAAAAACTGTAAAGGATAAGTAACCACCTTAAATTTCTACGCCGATGCCGTGATCTTAACCTAGTACCATCAGACTTAATTTTGAAACAACCAGTCATCTCCAGACGGACAGAAAAGATCGCAAAACGAGAATCTATAATAGTCGGTTGAAGAACATCAATTACAGACCGAAATTTCAAACAACCTTACCCAATTCCTGGAGGGTATATCTCAGATAGATGACAAACCTCGCATCCAAGAATACCTTGACGTATCCTATAAGAAAGAATTTAAGGAGGTGAAGTCTCGCCAAATATAGTAATTGGAAAATCTAAAAGCTAAGGACGTAAGATTCCAGGTCCACTATTCAGCAATAAGAGCCATTGTCAACCGAAGTAAACGTCAGCTAACTCCCTCTGAGGAATCAGTGCTAAACAAAAGCATATATTTTGCCACAACTATAAAGCGGATCCATGCTTAGATATGATAGCTCCAATAGAGAAGGCAGCCTTGAATAAACCTAGAACACAAGGAGATGAACTGAGGTGGAAAGTGATACAAGCACTCGAGAATTCAAATCCTGCAAAACCACACCTCTCAAAGGAAGAAGTATTGGCTATCCAGTCCCTACGCAGTGACAATGATATCATAACACTACCAGTAGACAAAGGGTATACTACAGTGGTAATGCAAAGAGCAGAATATTCTTAGAAATTGGCAGATTAAATAGAATCAGGTGGCTACTGTAAAGTGAAAAAGAATCGGACCCTGAAAACGGAGAGCAATCTGTCAGATCCTCATTAAAAACAATGGCCTTATGCCACCCGCAAAATATAGGCAGCTAGTACAACATTACAGCAAGCTACCACACCTATACGACCTACCTAAGATTCATAAGGATGGTATTCCATTAAGACGCATTGTCAGTGCTTGAGGTTCAGCATGCCATCCACTGAGCCGATTTCTGGTAGATATAATCAACCCAATCATCGGCAAATCTCTATCGTACGTCTAGAATTAAGCTCACTTCGTAGAAATAATAAAAAATGTTCCCACTCATTCCAACCAGATGGTGAGTCTAGAGGTAGTGAGTCTGTTCACGAAAGAACCCACTTATGAGACTCTTACAGTGGTACGGGATAAGCTGACATCGGATGCCTCACTGAAAGAACGCACTTGCATCTCAGTTGACAATATAATGGAGATGTTGACTTTCTGTGTAGAAACTACATACTTCGTAATGCGATCTGAAATATATCGGCAGGAAGAATGTCCGGAAACGGGATCACCATTGCCCCCGATACTGACCAATGTATACATTGAATACTTTGAGGAAATGGCATTAGGACAAACACTACTAAAGCCAACAATGTGGTTGCGATATGTAGATGACACGTTCATACTCTGGCTCCATCAGGAAGATGTTCAAATGTTACTAGATCATGTGAACTCGATCCGTAAAAATAACAAAATATATCATTCCTAGATGGGCTGATAACTAGCAAAGGGCCGAGGTTTATGCCATCTGTATACCGAAAGCCAACTTTCACTGGACAGTGTCTTAACTACAATTCCCACTATGCATATAATGTAAAGAAAGGGGCCGTCCATTGCCTACAACACCGAGCA
Organism: Euprymna scolopes; assembly: GCF_053919585.1. Lineage (NCBI taxonomy): Eukaryota > Metazoa > Mollusca > Cephalopoda > Sepiida > Sepiolidae > Euprymna > Euprymna scolopes. Next base: position 47,124,889 of record NC_136506.1, on the reverse strand, counting down.
AAAGCAATGTGTAGTAACGTCAGAGCATATCAAGAAAAGATGTGCAGTCTAAGAAAAATCCCTCCATCGAAACAACTATCCAGAGAAAATGACATCAGCTCCAATAAATATGAACCAAATACAAAAGGACGCCTATCAGAAAATTACAGTTTGTATACCATATATGAAGGGCTTGTCTGAAAAACTTCAACGAATATGTAACATTTAACCCCTTCGGAAACAGCTTGTGAGAGTCAAGGCGCCTACAGAAAAAAATCATGACTAAGAACTGTGTATATGAAATTTCATGTAAATGTGAAAAAATATACAGAGCTGAAACTTGTTGTCCGTTGAAAATACGGTTAGAAGAACATCGAAAAGTCGTAGTACGTGGAGAGACTGAAAAGTCAGATAAAGCTGATCATATCTGGAAAGAAAAGGGAAACAATCTATCATTATCGGATGAAGTAAAAGTTAAAGACAGAGAGGAACGGTGGAAAGTAAGACGAATGAAAGAAGCAGCACATATATTGGGAAATAACCAACTGCCAAGTAGACCTAGTATTAGAATTCAATGCATGGAACCCGTAATTATAAACAATAGATAATATATACAATAATAAGTAAAAATCTTATTATATACAAATAATAAGTATAGAGATAGATCAACATTAATATATAGTAATAATTAGTAATAAATAGTGATATTTACAACTAGAAATACAATAGGTTTAAGGCCCACAAAATTCGTACTAGAATTATCTGCAAGGACCCGTGACGCAGTGGTTATAGTACTGGGAAAATCAATTGTAAAAGTAATATTATCTTGAAGGTTCAATCCTCAGCGTGGGCGATCGAAAAAAACAGTTGCGAATTACTTAGGACCTTTATCCAATCATTGCTGACGCAACAAGTGTACACTGCCCCGTGAAGTAAATAAAGGGTTCCACTCGAAATAGCGTCAAAATACCCGAGTTCGACAGAAACATTCCCGAGTTCCACACGATACGTTGTAAAACTCACATCGTCTCTTCCTTATTTGAACGTCTGTTTAGCCTATTTATAGATTTTACTCTACTGTAATGGTTTACTCACGTCGACATGTCAAAATAAAATAATAAGTTAAAGTCTTTCCTCGGGTTAACATTAAAGAAACATTTTCCTATCATTATTTCTTCATTTAAGTACATCATCCGATTTTCTGATTTTTTGACAATATATATATATATATATATATATATATATATATATATGTTATATAGGGGTTATATTTGAGAGAGAGACAGCGTGTATTTTTATACAGAGACGGTAACATGTAATACACATGAAAGGGGGGATAGTAGAGAGACATGTTCTGGGAATGTTTGTATCACATATATTTTAGAGATGAGGACTATCAGTTCTTTTAACACAAGATGACACATTCATTACTTCTTGATAGAGGGGGAGGCACATTCCTTAAGGATGGGGGTAATACACAAAATTTATTATTGTGATGAGTGGACACAACGTTCATATAAATGATTCACAATACATCTGTTTGTTGAGAATGACACTACACAAGACGCAGTTACAAAATGATGGTGTCCCTTTTATTTCGTCGACCGGTTCAGGAAGACATCCAGAAATTCAAAGTCACTACATGATTTCAACTTCTAACGCTTCGTTTCTAAGGGGGATTCCTTCTGACTCGACTCTCTAGTCTGCCCCTGTCTGTCCCCTCTGTCCGAACCTGTCTGTCTGTCTCACTAAAACTAGTCAACTATACTGAAAACTCATCGCCCAGCCATGACGTCATCGCATGGCCAAAAACGTGTATGATCGATCCCATGGCCAGGACATGCTTCACGTGTCTCGTTCGCTCATGTCCGAGAATGTGCTCGATTCACGTGATCCTGAATCCACATGCGCTGTTTACACATATATTCTTTTAACCTATTTTCGACTAGCGTATTTTTCAATATGTTTAAATTTACTATTGTTCATTTTTCTAACTGATTTTGTTTCAATTCAATTCCCGTAAACATAATTGAATCATCAAATTCCTTTTTCAGAATAACATTTCTAAACAATTGAATTACATTTCAAAAAAAAACATATCTACTATCTTATATTAAAACTAACAATGGGCTTCTCCTGAATCTTAATTTCAAACCTAACTTTCCAGGTTCGAATTCTCAGTCTATCTTATCTAATTTTTACTCACAACAAAAGGGGTTATATATATATATATATATATATATATATATATATATATATATATATATATATATATATATATACATATACACTCACACACACCCATATGTGTGTATATATATATATATATATATATATATATATATATATATATATATATATATATATATACTAGCAAAAGCATCCGTCGTTGACTGGGTTCAAGAACAGCCTACAGAAAATGTAACTTTAATTTATGAAAGTATGATAGGTTATGAAAAGGAAGAGTTGTAAAGAGATAGCTTCGAATTTGGGGGTATCAAAACCAAAGCTAAATATGATGAAAGTAAAAGTAATATAGATAAATCCCATAATTTATTATACCATACCTGTTCACACTAAACACTTATCACACTATTTTGTGGATCTATATTAAATCACCTTGTTAAACTTTGTGACATATTTCCATTCTATGGAGGTCAGTCGCGAATGAACATCCCATAATTTTATTATACCATATTTCTTCAAACTGAACCATAATTATCAATTATACTTACGCTGGTAGATATGAAAAGTCTTCATTAAAGTGTGTGCCTATTTCAATTCTATGGAGGCCAGACTCGAACGCAGACGCACACTTTTATTATATCATCCCTATTTTAGTTAAAACATACTTATCAAAGTATTCTTATGTGCATCTAGATGGATTCCAGCAACTTACTCATAACACACAGGAGACTTATTGGTCTGTACTGAGAGGGAGATGACTTATCACCTGAATTCTTAAATACAGGGCAAACTGATGAGGTCTTCCAGGGAGCCGGAAAGCACTTCTCCTTAAGCAGCGCTTAAATATTTTCGTAAGTATGGAAGCAAGTTCTGGTTGAGGCTTTTTAACACTATAATTGGGATGCCACCAGGGCCATTTGTTTACTGGAATCTAAGTTCTTGATTAGCTTGGTGACTTCATGCACGGATATTTGTATGTTACCTAGATTGTTCTGTGTTATAGGAGGAAATATGGGGAGTTGATGGCCTACGTCGCATAGGGTAGAATTAGCTGCAAAGTTCTTTGCAAATTGTTTAGCCTTGTCTGACGCTGACGAGATGACCTCTGGTACATTGATAATGGTTGGGATACAACGCACACTTCTGTTCAGGATCCTATTTGTTATTTGCCAAAACCGGTGGGAACAAAGCCGCTGATCAGCTACCTTGGATTTAACAGACTGGGCATATAGCTCTCTTGCATTTTTTATTACTCTTTTACAGTGGTTGCTGGCAGTCCTGAAAGCAGCTTTAGTCTCAGTGCATTTATTACGTTGGTAGCTATGGAAAAAGTGATTTCTGTGCGCGATAGCAGCAGCATATTCTGGGGAGAACCATGGCTGGCTGTTGGGTTTTTGTTGGAATTTTTTAGATGGTATGAATTGGTCTATGCCTACAATTAACCATTCGGTCAGATCTGATACTATAGAGGATACTTCCTTTTTAAACATGGAGTGCAGAAGTAAATCAGATATGAATGTCCGGAAGCTATCCCAGTCAGCCATAGAGTATCGGTATACAGTACGGTGGAGGGGTACGTCTGGGGGCTTCTTACATTTCGTTTTTATCTTAACTGATACGACGGAGTGGTCGGAGGATCCTAGAGGAGAATGAACGGAACATGAACATAGCTCAGGGGAAGTTGAGAGAAAAAGGTCTAGAAACACGTACATCAAGTCTGTTGCCAAGGTCGCTGGAAAGATGGTGGGATCCTTCTACCGCTCCAGAAGATATCTCAGTACTGATGCAATTCTCTATCTATATAAAAGCCAAGTACGACCAAAGATGGAATACTGTTGCCATATTCGGGCAGGAGCTGCTAAAAACAACCTATCCTGACTTGACAGAGTATAAAATAGACTTCGTGGCTTAGTGGGGGATGCCCTTTTCTCTATCCTGCAACCTCTCTCCCACAGAAGAGACGTTGCGAGCCTATCCTTGTTTTATCGGTATTTCCATGGCAGGTGCTCGCCTGAACTCCAATATCTGGTCCCCCCCTCGCCAATCTATCATGAAAAACACCCGTCTAGCTGAATCCACTGTGAAAAATTTCCCCCACTCTATATCTGTGCCTAAATCAAAACGCGAATTCCATTAACAAAGCTTTTTTCTTAGAACTGCACGCCTGTGGAACTCTGTTCCGTCTGCCTGCTTCCAACCGGACTACAACTTGGATGTGTTCAAGTCCAATGTTAACAAATTCCTAATGAACCGTCCCTTAAGTAAACATTTCATCAAATCTCCACACTAACGTAATGTACTTGCAATAACCCTTATCCCTGAGTGGCTTCCGGACCTTGATAAGTGGTGATCACTGTGTAAAAAAAAATCTAGATCAGAAACACTAGTAATTTTTTTTATTTTATTTTTTAATTTTTTATTTCCATACTTTGTAGACCAGACGCGAACGCAGACCCCAAATTTTTAATGACCCATCGTTTTCAAACCTACCCATTCCTGTGTCTCGATACATTTTCTGTTATAGTATTCAATCATTTTTTTTTAAATAGTCAACCATATAGGAGGCTTTTCGTGACATTACACACACCCATTCAGCTTTATATTATATAAGCGCCCTCCCTCCCAGCTATCTTCCTATTCCTTACAACCGCACCCCTAACCTAAACACCCCAACAGCCGACTAGGGGCGCCCCGTCCCCTCCTCTCCGAAATCGCCTTTCTACTTCTCCCCTTCAAAAGTTAACCAGTACCAGCCTGCTAGCGACTTGTGTGACCTAGATACACCAAATTATCCCACTGAATGTGCTAGGATGTTAATAAATCAAACAAATAAATATATAATACAGAGCAGCAAGAAAAAGTAAAATAATAATAATAATAATAATAATAATAATAATAATAATAAAGACAACAAAATAGACAGAGAATATACAAAATTAAAAAAATTTACGCTAAAGCAACAAGTTATAAACTAAATAATAAATAAATAAAAATATAAATATACAAACAATTTTTATAAAAAAGGAACAAAAATATGTTAATTACCTAAAACAGGCCATATATACATCCCCTTTTTACATTTGCTCCGAGGCTCCACACAACAATCCAATTTCCGCTCCATCATCTAGCATGCTGTGAATCGATCTGTCACGTCTACCATTTGAAAACGAGATGTTTTTCCGAAATTAATATGGATACTGTCGCAGACATGAGAAGTAAGACATTTTTATTTAATACAACTGAATAAATATATGTATATATAGACATATATGTATGCACTTATTGATTTGTAAATCGCCACTTGTTTTCGTCTTCTTCCAACCACATCGACTATATCTCATTCCTCGCATTGTGATAGCCTTCTAAATCTCTACTACATACCTATCCAACACAATGCTTCAAGCAAAGTACACACACACACACACACACACACATATATATATATATATATATATATATATATATTGTGGGGGAATCGCCCTCCAAACGGACTGTTCTATCCATTATGTAAACCATAGACTTTTTTATCCCAGGCATGGATTAAACGCCAGAGCGACCAGCGCCTGCTCGGTGACGTTTACTATTTTTACATCTTTCTACTTATCTCCCTTCATAATGCCCATGCAAATTAAGTCCCTGATTGTTGCCCCCTGTTTCAAAGTGGCACTGTGCCTAGTTTTAGATGAAAATTGTATAAAAAAAATGTTGTAACCTGTTTACGTTATTGTTCCAGTAATACATTGTTTAAGTTCTCTTCCGTTGTTCTTTTTTCTTTCTGGCTTATTGCAAGCCATAACCATGGCGCCATTGGGTTCGGAGAACGTACTCACGTTTAAAATAGTAATCGAAAAATAAAAACGACGTCGGACTCAAATGTTATCAAGCCTAAGGAATAACACTTGCAACTTAAAGGTTCACGGTAACTAAAAAAAACGCAGATCATTAAGGAAAAAAAAACGCAGATCATTAAGGAAAATAAAGAGTTGAAAAGAATAAGTTCGTCACGACTTTCAAAGCTGGCGCTGCACTTTTGCAAAAAGAAAAAGTTTCGTCGCGACTTATAAAGGTAAATTTTTATACTTTTGGAAAAAGAGTTTGTCACGTGTGGTTTTGCGCTGCTAAAAACGAGCGTTGTTTTTTTTTTCTCTGGAGAAAAATAGACACTTGATTTTTTCTCTTTTCTTTAGACAATGAACTTTTTATATATTTATGTTTTTTTTCTGTTCGTTTTATTGTCTGGAGGAAGATATAAGAAATAATAAACGGTTTTGTAAAATTCAGCGAACGTTTTGTAATGGTTAATGCTGACAAAGCAAAATGGACGAATAAAAAGTAGAGTTGGAACACTTGACCAAGTTGCATATCGATGCTGCAAAGCGTCAGTCACAACTCGAAAAACACTGGACTGAATGTCAAATACGATTTGAGGAACAACCAAAGGAAGTCCAAACACAGTTAGCCAAACATCAATTAGAAGTTCAAAAACAGTTAGCCGAACCTCACTTACAAACAGAGGAATTGCTTACAAAAATTGTCAAAAATAATGCGAACGCGGAAAGCAATTCAGCATTTTTTCATAATACAATATGGACCGCAATAGACAATTTTAAATACGAGGGAGAGGAAAATCAGTCGCAGCGTATTTTCGGCGCTATGAAGATTTTTTTAAATAGTGACTGCAGCAACTGGTCTGATCAAATGAAAAGCGGACTTCTACGAAAATCGGAAACGGCTGAGCATGATGAATTCGTGGAGTACATTCTGCATCGGAAAATAGCAGATTTATCATTCACTGAGACGGTAACTTTGTTAACAGAACTTTTCTCGTCGAAAACGTCTCTTTTCCATAAGCGTTGGAGATGTTTGAATGTAATAAAATGCGATAATGACGATTTTTCCACCTACGCAGCTCTGGGTAACAAACACTGTGATAACTTTAAGTTGTCTGAACTAATATAAGACAATTTTAAATGTCTTGTGTATGCGAAAGGGTTAAACTCGGGAAAATATGCAGAAATCAGGCTCAGAGTCCTTAAGAAAATAGAAAATGAACGCAACTTAACACTTCAAAAATTGAATGAGGATTGTCAAAAAGTAGAAATTCTAAAAAAAAAAAAAGATGCAAGAAATATCGAAGTAGACATCGCGAATATAAAAAACTAATAAAAAAAAACGTCGATTGGCATACAGACACTAACCACCGAAACTTATAAAAACTAAAAGCACCGGACGCTTGTTTCAGATGTGAGGGAATACATTGGGTAAGGGACTGCCTATATTTAACAAAAAGATTCAATTTATACAATAAGATCGGTCATAAAAGTTCGCACTGTAGAAAAACTCAGAATGGAAGCCGTATCCGTCAAACCAGAACTAAGGACGTCGTAGATGAAAATCTACACACATATGTAACGGTTAACATTTTCGGCAAGGCTAATAAATTCCAATTAGACACTGGATCGGATCTTTCAATAATAAATCTCAGAATGTGTAAGATATTACGAAACCCTACTATGTTAAAAACTAACAGAACGGCGACGGCCGTTAATGGTACAAAAATTCATTTTGAAGATGCATTAATTATAAAACTCACTTTACGGGGGAAATAAAAAAAAACTAAGATTGTATGTGCTAAGAGATAGTGAGAACCTGTTCAGTTCTGACAGTATGGAGGAGTTTTGTCTCTGGGATCTTTCTATATCCACATTCTGCAAGTAAATAGATACTTATAACTTGTTTTAAAAAAATAATTCACAAACGTATTTACTCCTGACCTGGGGAGATTTGCAAAAATGGCCGCAGATTTTAAGTTGAAACCCGGTAAACAACCGGCGTTTAAAAAGAAACGTAATGCCCCGTTCGCTTCCCTTAGCAAAATAAATAAGGAACTATGCAGATTAGAAAGTGTCGGTATACTGGCTAAAATTGAATATAGTGAGTGGACTGCTCTGGCAGTTTACGTAAAGAAAAGGTCCGGGGGAAATTCGCGTTTGCGCGGACTTCGCGACCTGACTCAACTGGTCCTTAGAAGATTTTCACTATCCATTACCTAGTCCAGAAGAAGTGTTCACGACATTAAATGGCGGCAAGTTTTTTTCTAAGATCGACCTAAGCGACGCTTACCTACAGATTCCGGTAAACGACAAAAGCGCTAACCTCCTCTGTATTAACACTCATCAGGGTTTGTACTGATACGAAAGACTCGCGTTTGGTTTCAAGGTGGCACCCGCAATATTCTAGCAAGTAATGGATACTATGCTGTCCGGTTTGGACACCGCAATCGCATATCTTGATGACATTATCATAGCGAGCAAAAGCAGGAAGGAGCATGAAAAACATATCAGACAAGTATTCAGTCGAATACAAGATTATGGATTTAAGATCAAAACAGATAAATGCGAGTTCTTTTTACAAACAATTAAAACACCTGGGTCAAATAATCGATTAAGATAGAAGACGACCAGACCCAGATAGGGCGACCGCTATTAAAGAAATGCCGGCACCAGTAAACATAACTCAATTGCAGAATTTTTTTAGAGTTGGACAATTATTATCAGGGGTCAGCCCAAATATGCACAAATTGCGCGCACCGCTTAATGAATTGCTGAAAAAGGAAAAGGCTTGGGAGTGGACAGAAGATTGCCAGACATCATTCCAAGAAATAAAAAGAATCCTGAATTAAAACTATTCCTAGCGCATTTCAACCCGCATTTGGACATAATAGTAGCTAGGGACGCTAGTCAATATGGCGTCGGGGCGTGCATGTTACATCGAATGCTGGATGGCTCGAAACAACCTATTGCTTTAGCATCACGGACTCTCTTGCCAGCGGAAAAGACGTATTGTGAGATCGAGACAGAAGCCCTAGGAATTATATTTGCAGTTTCAAAATTCCACCGGTTCTTGTACGGAAGATATTTTCTTTTACAAACCGACAATGAGCTGTTGATATCAATTTTTGGATGAAAAAAGGACTTCCAACATTCACTGGTAACCGGCTATTAAGATGAACTATAATTTTTCAATTCAATTTCTCCCTTCAAAACTACTAGCCCAAGCAGATGATCTATCGAGACTGATTTCTGCCAAAATGGAACCTCTTGAAGATTCAGTAATCGCGGCACTACGTATGAATAGTGATGGAAAAAACATGATAAACAATATTATCCGCGAACTGCCGCGCACACTTAAGGAAATTAAGTCAAAATCCCTAAATGACAATTTCATTTAAACCACGAAGCAGAAATTAGCACTGAGTGACACCAGTTCAGACACTTTTCTGGTTGCGACGAAATACTGTTATAGGGTGAATGGGTTGTCATCCTCCAAACCCTTCAAAAAAGAATTCTCAGGGATTTACACATGGGTCATCCAGGAATAAACAGTAGGAAACGCCTAATGAGAAGTTTTGTTTATCGGCCAGCTATGGACCAAGGTATTACCGACATGGTGAACAGATGCAAAGATGTGATTTGGCTGCAAAACACCACCGATACCATATAAACCTTGATCTAAGGCTAAACAACCATGGTCAAGGATCCACATCGATTATGCGGGACCTGTGGAGGAATTTTACTACCTGATAGTAGTTGACTGTTACTCTGAATGGCCAGAAGTACTAAGATGCAAATAACCGACCATGGCAACAACGACAAATTTTGTATTGGAATCGTTTGCTCGGTTTGGGGTTGTAGACTGTTTGGTTAGCGACAACGTTACACAGTTCACCTCGCCAGAGTTCACAGAATTCTGGTAGACGTATCAAGTCAAGCATATTACGACACCGAAGTACCACGCCAGAAGCAGCCGAAGGCTTCGTCGATACCCTTAAAGGGGGATTTAAAAAGGTGTTCGGTACACCGACAGAAAAGGCCCTTCAGCAATTTCTGCAGGTTTACAGAATCACGAGAAATCCGAGCAAACCAGATGCAGGATCCCCAGCGGAAATTGTGTTTGGACGGAAAATAAAATCCGTATTTAATAAACTGCTACCTAAACACATAGTACACAACAGAAACTCTGCAATGCCAACGAAACGGTTTAACAACGGAGATAACATGTATTTTAGACATTTTAGAAATAACGTTTCTTTTTGGAACAGGGCACGATCTTACGAAGAATCGACCATGTTACATACATCATTCAGGGCCCAAAAGTTCCAACATAAGAGGCACCTGAACCAAATCAGGAAACGCTTCTATGAGGATCAGGAACAACCACCG